>NC_084468.1:142118571-142426190 GCF_027409185.1 Cynocephalus volans | reverse complement strand
ATTGATCAGTGTTGTTTATCAACTATGAGTAAATTTGTCACAAACATAATTTAAATAATCTGTGTAGAAATCAGAAAGTGGGAAAGACCATGATGACAGACCAGAACCAGTTTGGCATGTTTTCAACAGGCTTATGCAGTATTTGAGGATAACATTATAAAAACTACCTATAGAACTATTTTCCAAGTAATAGTAATTTAATAAATTAGGGTCATTTTTAGTTGTTTGATACCTTTTCACTCATAAATATCAATTTTCTCTCGTGCACTCACAGAAAGAATATCTGTTGCAAACAAATCTTCTTAAGAAACAAATAGTTCCATACAAGTACAAATCATCAAGGGCAGAAACAAGAAAGAATATCATACTTTATCTTAAACTGAGATTAGTTCTGAGTGTTTACTTCTGAAGTAAGAATGAATAACATCAGAGTTTGGATCCCAAATCCTTGAAACTGCAGTGGCTTCTCTGTGTCCAACAAGGAAATAGGTTCTTTCTGTGAGTTTCCTAGTGTTTCAGTACACTGCCAGCGTGGAAACAATTTTCCAAGCTTCCAGCCTGTACTGAGTGTTGAGGGAGGCCAACTGGACTTGCTAACAATGCTGAGAATTAAAACTCAGGGAGTTGCAGTGTCACTATTACCCCACAAAATGGTTGTAACATTTAAAAACTGGTTTCATACGCTGATTGATTATACTAACTCGCTTGTCAAATCTGAACCTCATTAAAACATAAGTATAAATGTTCTTTGTACTTCAGTATTAGAAAACAAATTAGTGAGTGAATGAATACATTTATACGGGAGAAATAGAGGCCACCATAAAAAAAGTTTTTTCAGGTTAATTAGAGCATGAAAAGTTATTATTATTTCTACGGCTGCATATTGCAGCACGATTTACAATAGCCAAGAGTTGGAACCAGTCCAAATGTCCATCATCAGATGAGCAGATATGGAAAATGTGGTACATCTACACAATTTCTGTTTAATCTACAACAAATTTCTTTATTCTTCTCAATAGGAACTGTTTCCTCCTTCTTTGGGGCTTCTATCCATCCAAATTATCCCCACTCACAGACCCATTAGTACTATATTCTATTTATGATTGAAATCCATGTCTTTAAATATAAATCACCTGTTCTCTCAACTATATGAGGACAGACAAAGGTATGCCATTTGCTGCTTTTGCCCCAGTGATTTGCAAAGCAATTTATATGCATGTAATTAGCACTCATTGTGTCTGTTGTGCTGATCACAATATGTGATGAAAGAATAAAGGAACATAATAGAAACAATGTTATGTTGAAAAGTTCTGCATGCTTAGTAATCGTGTATAGTATTTTTAAAAAGAAATTTGTAGTGTTTTACAATTATTTTCAGCTTTGAACCCCTACTGACTCACATCTTTGAAATCTATTCTGAACCCTGGAAAATTTTACTGGACATCTTTCTTCTATCATTTTCTTGAGACAATTGTTTGAGGTGATTTTCTGGTCATGCATCTAATGACCAAAAGTTTTCATAAATGATGGCTTTGGGGTATGGTGTGTGCCCTATCCATGCCCCCTTCCCTGTGCTGTGCACCTGTCCACCAGATCTTGTGAATGTTGGCTGCTGTAGCTTACAGATGCCCACTTTGCTACAGAATCACTCTCAGTCAAAATGGGATGACCTACTCTGAACAGTTAATCACCCTACTTTTCATCTAGGCCGTGTGAGTTAGCACTCAAGACTAACTGACAGGGGTTAAAGTACATGTTTTGTTTCAAAGTATAAAAGTCATGTGCTGAGACCTCCCCATGGGACCAGAGTGATGCTACTCTCCAGACAAGACCAATTCTTAGTTAGCTTTGTCACCCTATCTTGCTGCTGCAAGTCCTTTTACCTGGAGGATGTTCCCTCAATAGGTCACGTTTAAGTAATCCTGAAAACTCTACTGCTAAAGAATCTGGTGAGACTACTCCTACCTGAAGTAAAAGTTAAACTCTAACGATGAGATGAATTTGAAGGTGTCATTCTCCAGCTGGATTGCAAAGAGGACAACTGGTAATAGGCAGAATATTGATAGTCTTAATTTTGTAGAAGTGTGATTTTCATTGGTGGTGACCTAGGACAGAATATGGGTATTTGGAGATAGCCTTTACACTAGCTTGTACATTATCTCTTGTGTTTGAGGAATATGGAGAAAATAGCAACTATAGAAAATATGGAATTAGGTGGCTTTCGGTGGCTTTTGATGGCTTTTGATAAGTGACACTGATGTATTTAAGAAGATAAAGTGTTCAACTTAGATCAATTAATCAGCATATTGAAACAATAATGCCACAAGGCTTTCCGGTCAGCATTTAAGGGCACTCATCTCCTGCAGCTGGAGATTTAACCAAGCTGAAAGCCAGATGCATAATATAGTTGTTAAGAGTGAAAGAATTTCAAAAAAGGGCTGAATTACTGGCTGGAAAATGCTCTTATGTCAAAGTCAGGTTCATTAGGAATTCATACAGGAATATTGGTATACTTGGGGTGTGGATAAATATAGATTTTTTAAAAAAAATTGAATCCCCAAATTCTCTTGAACCTTCTAAGTGCTAAATGAGCTCGATTCTTTTGTTGAAAGCTAGAGGAATTTTTTTTGTTTGTTTTGTTTTATTTGAAGACCATAAAGAGACCTTAAATAAGCCTGTATTATATAAGACAATAAGGGTCCTCCTTAGGATCTGCCCCCATTTCCTCTCCTGGCCATCTACCTGTAATGTAGGGGCAAATCTCAGCATCACCCAACTTGGCAAGTGCTAAGAATGCTAAAATGGAGACAGATTTTCTGGCAATGTTCCTGCCAGACCCAGCTCGCATGTTCCAGCAAACTTTGCCTGGATGAATCCTGAAGTTCAGAATTAATATAAAAATATAGAAAACGGGGTAAGAAAGAAGTTTTTGATTTGGAGTACTGTCTTGTAACACAAGATTTATCTTTTCATAAAGGTCCATGGGTTCTTGAAAATGTAACTAAAGCAAAGGTCCACATTACGTGGAAGCCAGAACTGCTACGGCAGACTGCCATGCAAGGGGGAGACAAAAAGCTAAAAGAAGTGAGCATGCTAGCATTTAATTAATATTCAAATTTAGTTAATACATCAAAATATGAATGAAATTGGCAATAGCTTTAGTAAATAAATTGAGTGTAAATCGATGGAGATTTGTGAACATACCTATAAAATTGTAGTACTTGTTCAATATCATTAACTTCATAATATTTTATTGGTTGGATGATCTTAGAAATAACATGATTTAATAAAATGATCAAGAAAACACTGTTTTGTCTCTTGAAATTAGAAACAACCTATGTTTCTGAATTGGTTGCAGTTTGTCCTTCTCATAAGGGTCATCTGCATTACTGGTTGTGTTACGTATGTTCTCTTTTCATTTAAAGTGTCACAAGAAATGTTGAATATTTCTCCATACGCAATCATCATTCAGTTCATGACGGTGAAGAACTAGATGCTCTGTCACCTGTTCACTTATTGAATATTAAGTAATTAGAGATTAGGAGTAATTTCTTTTGTTTTCCTATTCATTAGTTTTGCAAATTAGTCAGGGTGGCATTAAAAGAATAGTATTAGGTAATGTAGAATAAATGGGAAAGAGTTAACTTTATTTAATTGAATCTTCCTATGACAAATACATTTAGATTTTTGTTTTTTAATTTTTTAATTTAATATCCATCCATTAATATTACAATATATCTATCTACACAAATATATACCACATTAGTAGCAAAATCAACATTTAGCCATTTTCTCTCAGTTAATTTCTAATATGTAAATTAGAATAACCATGGTTATTCTAATTATTTGGTGTCTAGTTATTTGGTGTGCAAGATTAGTGGGAACTTGCTACCTTTTATATATATGGAGATAAATGTTTTGCCAGAAAAAATACTTATTGCCATCAGATGGTATTTACCGAAAAGAAAAACTTTTAAAAACTTAGCATTATTAATCATAAACAATATTTTATTGTTAAACAAGTTTCTAAGAATCTCAGAAAATATTTTTCTGAACTGGATTAACACAGACTAAGGTTGCAGAAAATTGTTTCATTTTCACTTTCATTTTTTTTCTTTTATGCCCAAGTAGCTTATCTGATGAAATCAGTGTTCTTCTGTGAAATTTTATTGATACAAATTTTAAAATCTTCTCCGAAGACAATAATTTTTATTGCGTAGTGTTTGAAAACCTAACCTCTGTAAGATTGACGGCAAATATTGTGCAAATGAAGAATAAAAGAGTGGTTGTTATGGTGCAACTTTCCTTCAAAGACTTTTAGTAATACTGAGTTAACACTAAAAATCTTTGAGAAGCACAGCTTTCTGACATATTTAATTCACCCTAACAATATGCGAGGTCAATTGAAATATGCAAGTGTTTTTTTGTTTTGTTTGTTTGTTTGTTTGTTTTTGCCATACAAGTCACACAGCAGCCTCAGTTTTAATATTTAAACTGAACACTTTTCTTCTGTGCTCACTTAGAGCTGGGATTGGCAAGCTACAGCTTGGGGGTCAGATCCAACCCAGCGACTGTTTTGTAAATAGTTTCATTGGAACACAGCCACACTGTATTAGTTCATTTTCTGTTACTTATGACACAATTCCTGACAGAGGGTGATTTATTAAGAAAATTAATTTATTTCTTACAATTCTGGAGTCCAAGGTCGAAGGGTACACCCACTAAGGGACTTCTTCATGGGGACTGTCTGCACTCATTTATCACTGTCTGTATGTACTTGCATGTTACAATGACAGAGCTGAGTATTTTCAAGAGACCGTATGTCCTGCCAACCTTAAAGTTGGTATTACCTTGTCCATTACAGAAAAAGTTTCCTAACCCAATTTAGACTAATAAACATAGTGCTGAATATAATAGAGTATAACTAAAATAAAAAATCTAATCTTTCAACCCTTCTCACAATTCCAGAAAAAAGAAAAGCAAAATCTGTAGGCTAGTTTATTGATTTATTTTAAAGTATTTTGTAATTTTAAAACTGAGGATTTTTTAAGAAATGGTTTTGATTTTTTTCCCCAGTGGTATATAAAATTTGTTATGATATTTTTATCATTATTACTTAAATTGTGAAGTGTCCTCTACTTGAAAAGCGATCCTTAACCATTTTATATAAAACATACATACGTCTTTGAAAAATATGAGTCATTCTATTTATCTCCACTGCAATTTTATATATGAGAAAAACGAAACATTACAAGTGACTAATGAATAATCGTAAAGTAACTAAGTTGATATACGTTGCTTTTGTTGAAAGTCTACCTTTTTGTTTCAGGAGATGATTCATTTGGGGGGCTTAAGGTGGTCATGGAGAGAAAAAAATAACTAAGAAGGTAGAATTATCAGAGTTTAACATTATGAAACCTATTCTAATGCTTGTTGTTTAATTTTATAAATTGGCAAACCAAAATATCTTGCTCCATTTCTATGAGAAATACTGAGCAAGACAAAAATAAAACAAGAAAAGGATGAATTTTCTCATTCTATTCCCTATTCTAATTTGCATTATTTTTGCCTGTAAAATAAATTCTTTTATTTCTTTAGTTAATATGTGTACCAAAGAATCATTTCCTTATGTATATTAGAAATGACACTCAAGATCAATCAATTCAATTTACTATTGTTAATTAAAATTCCTTACATCCAAAGATGGGTTTTGTTCACCACATCATTCAAAATTACTATGTCTCTATTGAGACATAGATTAATTTTTAAAACATATTGCATAGCGAATATCATACTCCATTTAAAAGTTTGGAAACATCTCTTTTTGGATGAAAGAATATGGGACCATAATAAGTAGAGCACAATGACTACATAATAAACTGAGAAACAGGACAGAAGTCAGAGGTCAGTGGGTGGGAATGATGACATATTGTTTTTTCTCCTGCAATTCATTTCAAAAAACTAATGTGAATAGAAATGTACTAATGCCAGGCACTGCATTACGTTAGAGACAGAGTGATTAATAAATCATAATCCATGACTATCAGGAGCTTCCACTGTATTTTAAATATGAGAAATTGGCTTACATTGTACTCGTCTGTTGTACTATAATGAGCTTATAAATAATATTGTACTTTGGAATACATGATAGCTGAGGGCTTGACAACTCCACAAAAATTATTGACACCATTCAATAGTCATTAAATATAACTTAATTCCTACAACCTGCCAGACTGTATGATATTCACTAGGGTTAAAATGGCAAGCAAAACAGACACAGACACAGGTTCTTTTTTCACGGAAATTAGAGTTTACTAAGGAAAACAGAACCCATCATGTATCATATGAAATACCTATAAATATAAACTGTGAAAATTGTGTAATCCTGATTTTATTTATATCCACATACCATTTTAAATCTAGAGAAGTTCAACTCTCTAAATTCCTTTGAATTCAGAACTATCAGCGATATTATTATTCCTTCTGTGTCTAGACTTATGCTTCAGCACCTGATGCACAAAGGAGACAGCTTTTCCTTCTTCAACTTCCATATTCAATACAGATACACAAAGAGGGGGAAATGAACCTAAAATTTTTACAAAGAGCACTTGTGAATAGAGTAGAATTGATTCAGTATTCATCAAAACATGGAAAATACTGGAAGGTTATAGCACACATTCATGCAAACACCTTGGGTACTATGATCCTTAAGACACACTTTAGATGTCCTCTTTGTCAACATCAGACCAACTCACCTACATTTTTTTTTAAAAAACAAACATAATTCTTGCCTTTTGCCCTTTGTAATATGCCCTTTAATCTTTTTTTTTCTTTCTCCTTCCATTATAGAAAAACATTTGATTCCTGTATTTCCATGTAAAACTACATTAATTTATTAGCTGGACTGCTAACAACAATTTAAATTTAAGAAGTAGTCTTCTACACAGTGCTGGAATATAGATGAGGACCTGAACACATTTATTCAATGAATGAATGAATGAAATAAAAGAAGAAACAAAGAGTGGGAGGGTCAGATACATATCAAATGGGCATTTGCATTTGTTATTAGATTAACCAAGTATAGGGAAATATTAGAAAGAGTGATTTTAACTTAATAAAAATCCAAATATGAAGAAAAGATATTTCATATTTCTGTTTTCTATAAGTTGGGAATTCAATGTATTTCCTTTAATGCGATGTGAAATAAATGCTGAGATGAATACTGCTAGCCTCTGTGACATTTAAGCAGACGTGGAACTTTATTATCTGGGGACTTCAGTCCAAATAAACAAACATGCACACACCAAAAATTAAAAAAAAGAAAAAGAAGTACTATTCTAGATAGGTTTTTCTTTTTCCAAAAGAAATTCTAATGCCAGCTACTGAGTTAATAAAATTTCCTTTTCTATAAGGATATAGAGATATAATAAAACAGATGCATTTTATTAAATGTGTAATAAGGAAAGCTTACTACTTAAGGAAAAAATATTTTAGCTGTTTTCTGAAGGATGGTTAGATGTCAATCAGATGTCACTCATTTATTTAAGCTAATTTGGACAGACACAATTCATAAGAAGCCTAGACATTAATTATGCAAACCATTATTAGGAAAGAACAAACATGCTGGTGTGTTTTCTAACTTGATGAACCCAGATCTTTGGTCTTTCTGATGCAGTGACCTCACCTGTAATGTAAGGTGGTTCATTTGAGAAGTAAAACAGCATTCCAAAAAGCAGAACTCTATCAGCACTAGAGATTTCTATCAACATTAGGCAATCAGAAATCTTTCTAAACCAATTACTGGCTAGGCTGATTAACAATCAACTCTCAGATAGCCTCTTCTAGGGGAACTGATCCTGGTGCTGGTTTCTCAGAACCCTTACAGCCAAAATAGACCTTATTACAAAGGTAAATTTTTCATAGGACTCTTCAGTCAAAGGAAACAGCTAATAGCTCCATGTGTTATGTTGATATGCTCATACAACTTGATAAGTATTTTTGCCTTAATAACCACTTTGCATATATTTGACAAACATTGGAATCCAGTTAGACACTGACAACCATACTGTCAACTGCTGCACACTGAATTTTATATCTCACTCTTTTTTTATTTTTAGAGCAGCTGCTGAAAACCTAGGTTTGTAAAGATATGACATGGGCATTGCACTAAAAGCTAAAGTTACAATAATAAAATATAAGTAAATTGACAAATTGAAGTCCTAATAAGACTTGCATTTTACTGGGTATGGGGCAGATAGAAAACAAAATAAATTTAATAAGTAAATTTTATTTTAGGAGATAGTTGCCATTAATAAAGACAAAGGACAGGAGAGAGCAAGCAAGGTATAAAGTACAATTTTGAAGAGGGCAGTCGAAAAAGGCTTTTAAGAATGAGACATTTGGCAAAAACTTGAAGACAGTGAAAAATTGAATTGTTTCATGGAGATTTGCTGTGAACTGAATGTCTGTGTCCTCCCAAAATTCACATGTTGAAACCTATTCCCCAAAGTGATGATATTTGGATATGGAGCCTTTGGGAGGTAATTGGGTCATGAGAGTGGAGCTTCATTCATGGATTTAGTACTCTTAAAAAAGAGACCCCTGAGAGCTCCCTTGCCCCCTCCTATTGTTAGGGAAAAGCAGAAAGATAGCCATCTATGAATGAAAAAGCATGCCCTCACCAGACTCCAAATATACCATCACCTTGATCTTTGACTTCACTGCCTTCAGAACTTATCTCTCCTCAGGTTCAGAGGTGACAAGAAATGGGGAAGAAAAAAATATCTACCATGTCAGAACTACAGGGAATAAAATGTTCCCAGGGAAATACAAGTTTTATTAGAGGAAGGATGCATGGATTAAAAGATAGCTTGCCTCATTAGATTATTTTTCTGGTGACAAATAGTGGGTTTTCAGAAGTAAGGAGAAAGGGCCAGAAAGAGATGTACTGAGGCATATGGTGGTTAGAATGGAGCAAATAAAGAAAGTCTAATCATTCTTGGGCAGATGAAGAAACAGGAATAAAACATGTAATAATATTACTATGGTTGGTCTTCAACACAGATGGTGTTGATGCTGTGAGTCTGGGGTGGAGTTTTGGATGGTCATTCTGGTCTCTTAACACCTATGGATGGAGGCTTAGAGACTCCAGATGTGGCACTCTTAATCTGAGGCTCTCATTTGACCCCTGGAGCAAAGGAGACTGTCTTCTTCTGAAGGCTGAAGTTCTGGGAGACACAGATTTTTTGAAACCCTAGGAGCAGGTGAAAGAGTGGCTTTATCACTGATGTATCAAAAAATTCAAGAACGCGTGCTCCTACATTATTACCAGAATGTCTAGATGAAAAAAAAAAATAGAAAACTTAAACAAATAACTTTTTAAAAGCACACAGTATATTTATTTGTAGATAATAACATTACTAAACAATTGCATGACAATATATTGAAATACAACATAGGTAATAAAAGGGATTTCTTTATTTAAAAAGATTTCTAAAATAGATGGAACATAATATACTATAAAAAATCAATAGATGTTCTACAGACACAAAATAAATTATATCATAATGTAAAGAGTACCTTAATATCAAGAATTCTAAGTGTCATGTTTCATACAAACAAGTTAAGAGGAAATAATAGAATTATATAAATTATAGGAAAGAAGAACATGATTCTGTAAGGATATGAAAATGAAGGGAGAAAAAAAAGGTGGACACAATGGAAAAGAGAGGAGAAAAAACTGTAGGTGAAAAAGCAACTTCCAATCAACTGTTAATCTTGATAAAAAATAAAATGTCCTATTAAAGATTATGAGATTCCTTGCAGGTCTGGTAAAAGTCTTTAAAGATTATTTCTAAAACTAGGAGTGCCTTTGGCAAAGGGAAGATTCGAGGAAAGAAGTTGTAAAAGAAGAGTGTGGCAGAAAGAGAGAGAAGAGAGCAAAGAAGGGAGCAAGAGAAAAAAGCATTGTAAAGAGATATGAAGAAGGGAAACATTTCTCTATCTTTGAACAACATGGTATATTTATTTTTTTCACAGAAAAATATAACCTTACCTACTCTATTACTGTATCAGGAAATTAAGTTTCTTGCATAGCGCCACATAACCATAAATTGTTTCTTTTTTTTTTTTTTCTTAGAAGAACATTTTATTTTATTTATTTAATTTATTTATTTTTATTTTTATTTTTTTAAGTTTTATTTTGTCGATATACATTGTGGCTGATTATTGCTCCCCATCACCAAAACCGCCCTCCCTTCTCCCTCGCCCCCTCCCCCCCAACAATGTCCTTTCTCCTTGCTTGTCGTATCAACTTCAAGTAGCTGTGGTTGTTATATCTTCTTCCCCCCCCCCCGGTTTTGTGTGTGTGTGTGTGTGTGTGTGTGTGTGAATTTATATATTAATTTTTAGCTCCCACCAATAAGTGAGAACATGTGGTATTTCTCTTTCTGTGCCTGACTTGTTTCACTTCATATAATTCTCTCAAGGTCCATCCATGTTGTTGCAAATGGCAGTATTTCATTCGTTTTTATAGCTGAGTAGTATTCCATTGTGTAGATGTACCACATTTTCCGTATCCACTCATCTGACGATGGACATTTGGGCTGGTTCCAACTCTTGGCTATTGTAAAGAGTGCTGCGATGAACATTGGGGAACAGGTATACCTTTAACTTGATGATTTCCATTCCTCTGGGTATATTCCCAACAGTGGGATAGCTGGGTCATATGGTAGATCTATCTGCAATTGTTTTAGGAACCTTCATACCATTTTCCATAGAGGCTGCACCATTTTGCAGTCCCACCAACAATGTATGAGAGTTCCTTTTTCTCCGCAACCTCGCCAGCATTTATCGTTCAGAGTCTTTTGGATTTTAGCCATCCTAACTGGGGTTAGATGGTATCTCAATGTGGTTTTGATTTGCATTTCCCGGATGCTAAGTGATGTTGAGCATTTTTTCATATGTCTGTTGGCCATTTGTATATCTTCCTTAGAGAAATGCCTACTTAGCTCTTTTGCCCATTTTTTAATTGGCTTGCTTGTTTTCTTCTTGTAAAGTTGTTTGAGTTCCTTATATATTCTGGATATTAATCCTTTGTCAGATGTATATTTTGCAAATATTTTCTCCCACTCTCTTGGTTGTCTTTTAACTCTGTTAATTGTTTCTTTTGCTGTGCAGAAGCTTTTTAGTTTGATATAATCCATTTGTTTATTTTTCCTTTGGTTGTCCGTGCTTTTGGGGTCATATTCATGAAGTCTGTGTCCAGTCCTATTTCCTGAAGTGTTTCTCCTATGTTTTCTTTAAGAAGTTTTATTGTTTCAGGGTGTATATTTAAATCCTTAATCCATTTTGAGTTGATTTTAGTATACGGTGAGAGGGATGGATCTAGTTTCATTCTCCCGCTTATGGATATCCAGTTATCCCAGCACCATTTGCTGAAGAGGCTGTCCCTTCCCCAGTGAATAGGCTTGGTGCCTTTGTCAAAGATCAGATGGCAGTAAGTGTGTGGGTTGATTTCTGGATTCTCTATTCTATTCCATTGGTCAGTGTGTCTGTTTTTATGCCAGTACCATACTGTTTTGGTTATTATAGCTTTGTAGTATAGCTTAAAGTCAGGTAGTGTTATGCCTCCAGCTTTATTTTTTTTTGCTCAGCATTGCTTGGCTATGCGTGGTCTTTTATTGTTCCATATAAATGTCTGGATAGTTTTTTCCATTTCTGAGAAAAATGTCTTTGGAATTTTGATGGGGATTGCATTGAATTTGTATATCACTTTGGGTAGCATGGACATTTTCACTATGTTGATTCTTCCAATCCAAGAGCATGGGATATCTTTCCATCTTCTTGTATCCTCTCTAATTTCTCTCATAAATTGTTTCTAATATGCATTTAATCATGGAAAAATCTTATCTGATATATATTTTCTAAAAGGTAAAATATTTGCATTTAGAAGACCTTTACTTTTAGCACTTTGTGATAGTTTCAGCAGTTTGCAATAGTGAAATTTTTATCCTGTATGACATATTCATATTTCAAAATAGGATTTTTCTTTCTCTATTTTTTCTTCATCACTACTCTTTTTCTTTTCCTTTTTTAAAATGAGTTTGTAATTAGTATTCTGTTTTCAAATATCAACTGAAAGGATTGGTAGATTCTGATTTTGAACATCACTCTTTTAAAAAAGATCTTCATTTTACTCATGATAATGGTGAATGATTTTTGTTGTACTTTATATCATCCTGTAAAAAGCAGTGTGATCTTATTTATTTATGGTATCTTTGTAGTTATAATTACTCTCTGAGAAGCCTTTAGCCCATTAATGGAGTGTATGTATTATTTACCAGAGAAAGCAGATAACATCGCAATGTGATTTGTCATCTAGACTTGGAGAGGGGGGTTGTGTTTTATTTGTTCTTGTTAGTTTGTTTGCCTGCATTTTTTTTAGATGCAGTCTATGTTAATTCAGTTTGGATTTAAAGAGCATTTTGTTGCTATTTGTACTTTTATAACCACACCAGGGACTGTATGAATTTAGAAATTTAAGTTGATGCAAATCAAAGAAGTAAAAAATTTATAAAGGAGAAAAACCTTAAAATAAAGTTTAAAACAAATAACAGATTGGAAATAATATTGTAAAGCATAGGAAGGCAAAAGATTTCGATACATAAAATACTTTTCAGTAAGGGAGAAACATAATAATAAAAGATAATCAATTCTTAATTAATTTCGAGCACAAATTAACACTTTATTTCAAATTTGCTGCAAGTGAAGAAGCACTCCATAAAATCTAATTCAAAGATGACCTTTTGGCAGAGATGTTTTTAGTAAAAGTAAAAAGACTTTACATATCAATTTTTAGGCTGCGTGACACATCATGGTTAAAACACATCTGGTTAAGGATCATTAGATTCCTTGAAATTCCAGTCAAAGGTTTGTAAAGTCTCTCCCTGAGATGGACATTTAGTTGCATGTATTTCCATGAAGGTCTATTACGCTCATTAGACTTAATCAGAAAATGGCCCAAGCATTATTTCAGGAATGCTAATTTAGTTTTAAGAGAATCAGCTAAGCATGATAGACAACAAATGTATATCCCATTCCAGAACTGGAGCAATTTTCAAAACGCATCTTTTATTTTTTTATATTTTAAAATAAACTGTATTGTGTATATTTAAGGTATACAACATGTTAAAGGATACATATGGATAGTAAAAAGGTTACTATAGAGAAGCAAATTAATATATCTATCATACATGTTTACCCATTTTTTGTTTTTGTTTTTGTGGCAAAAGCAGCTAAAATCTACTCATTTAGCATGAATCCCATATACAGTACAATTTTGTTACCTATACTCCAATGTTGTACATTAGATCTCTAAACTTGTTCATCCTGTATATCTGCTAATTTGTATCCTCTGACCTACATCTCCACGTTTCTCCCCCTTGCACCTGTCCTTGATAACCATTGTTTTGTTCTCTATCTCTGTATATTAGAATTTTTTTCTTTTAGGTTTCACATAAAAGTGAGATCACTTTTTTATACTTAGCATAATGTCCTTTAGGCTCATCCATGTTATGGCAAATGGCAAGATCTTGTTCCTTTTTAGGGCCAAATAATATTTCATTGTATATAAGGACTACAGTTTCTTAATTCATTTGTCAGTCGACTGACACAGTTTGATTTCATATTGTGGTTATTGTTAATAACGTTGCAATGAACATGGGAGTACAGATATTTTGTGAGGTGGTGATTTTATTTCCTTTAGGTATATGTTCAGAAGAAGGATTTCTGGGTTATATGGTAGTTCTATTTTTCATTTACTTAGAAAACTCCAGATTCTTTTTCACCATGATTGTACAATCTACATTCCTACCAACAGTGTACAAGTTATTTTTCTCACACCCTCACTAATACTTGTGAACTTTTGAATTTTTGGTAATAGCCATTCCAACAGGTATGAGGAGGTATCTCGCGTGGCTTAGATGTGAATTTACCTGATGATTAATGATGATGAGCATTTTTTCATATACCTGAAGTCGCTCTTTTAATGCAGATAATTTTTAAAGATTTGTGTTTGTAAAGAAAGATGTGTATGCATTTTGTGCCAGTGTCGCGCTGGATTTGGGTCAATCTGTTTTAAAATTTCCCATATTTGTGGAAATTAGACTTACTTAAATAACATCACACAACAAAGAATACCTGTTTGTAAATCTATACTGTTGTGTAAACTGCTTGCTTTATTGATAAAGATTTTCAAGGCCAATGCTCATCACTATGAGGAAGACTCATTTTCCGTGTGAGGATGTTTATGAAACTTGGAATTTTCTAGTATGCATATTCTGCTATGTTTTCCTTTTCTTATTTACACAGATTTTATATTATAGATGTAATGAAATTTATTAATAAAAACAAACAATTCTCCTTAGTTTATGCTCACAATAAACATCGATGGTCATTTGTTAAACATACCAAGGCCAGAAAAGTAACTTTTACTTCTGGAAATATTTCACAATCCGTTGGGGGTGGGTTTTGAATTTATTCTATTGTTTCAGTATATCTATATATATATTCTTTCTTTTTGCTGCCCTAATCACCTTGTGCACTCTGAGGTCAGAAACCACGTACCCGCTGGCTGTTTTTTCCCTGCAGGTTTTATCTGCACTATTTAAAGATTTGTAATGTCCCTTCTTCTTCAAGATTCTAAATTTCGTGAGGGTTCCTGGCTTTCTAGGGAATAAAATTTCTATCACCTGTAAGACAGGTAATCTTTAACATACAGAACACACACAAGTTTAAATTTGGAAGAGGATTTTATAGACATTATTTCCATGTGTAAAATGCAACCTTTTTATCTTCTTAACAAAGGCCTTAAAATACTTAATTAAATGAGATTTATCTTTAACTGTGGTGCTTTAATCATCTTCAGTTTTACACACTTGGTTTATGTAATTATATCCTAATGGGAAGGAAAGCTGATTTATATTGACCTTTATGAGGAGTTATATCTCCAAGAAAAAAAAAAAGCAACTGCAAAATATCTAAAAAAAAACCCATTTTGAGTAGTTTTGCAAACCAGGTCACCAATATATATCATATTTTCAACAGATTATTATAAACTCTAGCAGTGGCACTGTTGACAAATATTTGATTTTTCACAAATGTTTCACTTCATATTATGAAAATTTAACTGAATGCCCTTAGCAAAAGACAATGGTGGTTTTGTAAGCTTACTCCATTATAAAAGTGCAGCTATAACCTGCAAAATTAATTTTAATCAATGATAAAGCACAGTTGAAACCAAGCTAACAAAAAAAAAAATGAAAAAGAACCTTTATCATATGCCTATCAGAAAATAAAATATTAAAAACTGTAACTCTTGATGTTTCCTCTAGAAACATATCTGGCCTGTGGTTTTTAATTCATGGCCGAGACATTCAGGGTAGTGTAAGAGAGGAGCAAAAATCACCAGATGATGACAAAAGTGAACAGTTTAGTTAATATATCCCAGTAAGTAACAATATTAAAAGGGAGAAGCACGGGCTCCTCTATGGGGAGTGCAGTACAATATGGTGAGAACTCACCTGTCACTATTTCATAAACACTTGGAAGGCTTTATGTATAGTGCATACATACAGGGTCAGGCATTCCATCTGTGAAGTCCAGTAAGTGCACAAATATTAGAAATTTGAACTCCTTTTTAGAATGTAAGAAACATTTTTTGCTCACTTGCTGCATAATTATCTACTCACAAGCAGTGCAAATACAAGACAAAAGGTCAATATCCCTTTAAAGAGTACAAATGTGAGTTGAATAAGCAAAATCTCTCCCAACGGGGAAAAATATAAAGAAAAGAAAAATTAACTTTCCTGTTTCTGTATGAGAATAAGATGTGTTAGCACTCTTCTCTGCTCTATTACATATAAACTTCTCCCTTCTATAGAAACAAATTAATATATACTTTAATGTGTGTGTAATTTAATTACACACACATGTTTATAGTCAGTAAATAATAGTAGTAACATTTGAAATTATAATTACAGAATTAAAGTGTAATGTTATAAAATATATTTATGACAATGTCTGTTTAATATGCCTATTTACCTTCTTAATTTCAGTGTTGTGAAGAATTAACACATTTGCAAATAGACAAGGGCACAGAGAGAACAATTGTTTTTTGGAGATTAAGTATATTTCTTCATGCTACTCACTTAAATTATTTAAAAATATTACACATTGGTTACCTCTTTATAATATTAGTTTAAATACCTACAATCAAATTTTATAGTATATTAGCACACAACTAATGTACTATTATTCAAATGCCTAAATTTTAAAAATTGTGTATTAACTTGAGTTTTTGAAAACAGTAAAAACTTTATATTTACTCTGTTAAAAATGTATTAGTGAATTATGTCAAACACACTTTAATCAGATAAAATATTTATATTGATATCAATAAGTAACTGAGTAAATTGATACATAAAAGAGAGGAGGCAAATTTCCTTTACAAAATAATTTCAAATAATTGATGTACCCGCTCCATGCTAAAGAGGGAGAGCATAAATTCCACTCTTTATATTATATCTGTGCATAGTGACTTCTTTCCAAAGAGTACCAGATAGAAAGAATTTTTTTTTTTTTTTTAAAAAGCATTTTTACAGGAGAGAAACCTGTCAAACCATGCCAGGTGATCAAAGTCAGCATCAGCACTCATAAATCACGGTGATCGTATATAACCATGATAAGATGTGATAAAAACTGTACTTTACCCCAGTGATCTTCCTTACACAAACCCATATTCCCAGTTAAGCCATGAGGAAAAAAAATAATAATAATAACATACAAATTCTAATATAGGGGCATTCCACAATATACCTGACCAGTATTCCTCAAAATGGTCAAGATCCTCAAAAACAAGGGAAGTCTGAGAAATTTCACAGCTAAGAGGAGCCTAAAGAGACATGACAACTAAACGTAGTGATAATTAAACAGCCCTATAAAGATCTTTGATTTTCGAATCAGGGCATATGGCACATTAGAGTCTCTTGTCTGAGGCATCTAGCACCAAAAACATGTTTGATACAAAATTAAAAACCAACAAAATATTGTAATAAACCACTAAGCTGGTATATATATAGAAGTGTGTGTAGATACATACACACATATAACAAATATATATTTATCATATGTAACAAATACTCGTGTATACCAAGCATACATATATATGTAAAACAAATATATATACAGAAAAACATTCTTCAAACCAGGGTGAAACCCTAGCAAGTAATGTTCACATAAAAAATTTTTGCTAGAATTTGAAAAAAATTACTTTTATGTTCATATGGAATGTAGACAAGGAAAGAGTAGATAAAGAATATTGCCTAACCAAAGAGGTCTAACGTTAAGACTTTTATAAATCTGGATCTCTGTGGAGCTACATCTTTATTGTAAGAGAAAATGCAAAAGGAAACTCCTGCATAGAATACAACATCAAGGAAAATGCTTGCTTCAAACTCAGCACTGGAAAACTAGAAGAATAAAAAAGCAACTCTCCCACTCGTGATTCATAATCATAAACTAGTCTATACTTGAGTTATAAACTTCCATTCATATTGCATATGAGATTTAAAAAGGGTAGTAGAAAATTTAATTGAAAGTGGCCTCAGGCTGGTTGCAACCTAAATAACTGGCCAAAACAACACAAATGTTTTCTAAGATAAATTAACTTCAACATAGGCCGTAAAGAGTTAACAGAGATAAAGTTGCAAGAAAACTAAGATCACAGTCAAACAAAACAAAACACCAAAAGGAAAGTCATAATGTTAAAATCAATGGAAAAACATGGATAGTAGGAAGTGACCTAAAATTATTTCCAATATTAGAATTTCAGATATTCAATTTAGTCAACATATAGTAAAAATTAACTGTCTCAAAAATATAAGAAAAATTTGAAAATGTGAGCAAAAATAAGAAATTTTAAAAGAAATTAGTGAATTAATAGATTATATATACATAAAACAAATGTAGAAATTATATACTTTTATATATATTTCAAAAGCAGCCACATTAAAAAAGAGATCACTAACGAATGACTATTAGTCCACTGAATTCTTATGGAATAAATGAAGTCTTACACAGTGGATTATATATTTAATTATCTGAGAAATAATTGCTTTCTCAACCAGATTTCTATACCTAGTGGGGAAAACATCCTTCCAGTACAGGAGTAAAGTAAGGTAGTTTCAGAAAAAAATGGAAATTTATCATCAAAGTAATCATTACAGGAATTGTTGGAAAAATCAGAAAATTCTCAAGAAAAAAAATTATTCTTGATGGAAAGTCTGAAATTCAAGGAGTAATGATAAAGTAAGTTAATCTAAGTATGCAGGGAAAACTAAACAAATGTCAACTCTAAAATTTTATAAATAGCTAATTTGGGAGGAGAAATCGAAATACAAATTCAATACTAGACAGTAGTAGCATAGAATTTGGGATCGAACATCAAAAATAAAGCATTTGTATGTTCTTGTATAGTTTGAGAAAAGGATAGTTTTAGGTATTTTTAAATTATATGTTACATGTGTCGAAATAACCAATGTAACTGCTAAACACAAACATTTAAGAAAATATGTCCCCTGTAGCAACACCTGATGTGAAATATCAAAACTGAATGTTCTTTTTCGTCAATACTACCTGTAAACAACTGAACCTGATAAAGGACTGCAAACTTTGAGTGACTCTGGGACATTTAACCCTTCCTGAACCTAACGCCTGCACTCTTTCCTAATTAACTGTGTGTTTACTGTGTCCTATCCAGCATGCTAGTTTCTACATCTGTTTATCAAATCCACATGCATTTTCCTTTTTGAGTATTTACAAACCTCTGGTTTTTCCCCTTCAGTGGATTACTTGGTGAGATTTCTTGCATCTGTATGTTTTTTGCCTGGGAAGAAACCATATCCAGAATATAAAAAGAACACTTCAAATCAGCAATAAAAATACAGAAAACCAATAGAAAAATTGTCAAAAGACTTAAACAGAGAGTTTACAAACAAATAAATCCAATTTTTTTAGTCTTCAGGAAAATGCAATTTAAAATTCATTGGGATAACACTACATAACTATTGGAGTCACTAAAAATAAAAAGAGAAACAACGTCCTATACATGAAGGTGTTGAACAATTGCAATTCTACAGTGAGGGAAGGAGTAAAAACTAGTACATTAACTCAAGAAAACTCTGGCAGTTTTAACACAACAAAACTGTGTGTATTAATTCTTCAAATCACATGCACAAGAATCTTCATCACACCACAATTCACAGAAGCCAAAAATTTGAATCAATTCAAACATTCATCAGGAGCTGAATGGTCAACTAAATTGGGGTAAATTAATACAATGTGATATTATACACCACTGAGAATTTAGAAATCCAAATTACTAACAACATCATTAATAAAGCTTAAAAGCATTGAGTGAATGAAGCCAGGCATTAAAGAGTACTGGCTATATGATCCCATTGCATATAATTTCAAACAGGCAATATAATATATCATTTTAAACATCAGGAGAAAGGTTATACTTACCCAGGTGGCAACTGACTGGATGCAGGAGAGAGGGTTGTGGGATGCCAGAAATTTTTCTTTCATGTTCTAAGTGCTCATTACGTGGATTTACTCACTCATTGGAAATGCATTAAGTTTTATGCAAAGTTATAATGTGCACTTTTTAGTGAATATGCTATACTTCAATTAAATAAAAAATAGTCACTTAATGTACTTCCTTAATTTTTTTCTCTCTCAACATAAAAATATTGATTATTTTATATTGCCTATAAAAATAATAATTATTCTGTGATATCCCTAGACCTTATTATTAAGTTAATAATAATATTTTATGGAAAAACGCTATACTTTACAAAACTCATAGTTGCTCTTTTTCTCACAATACCAATAATTTATGTGTACTGATAAAATACAATTTTTGATATATTAATGGAATCATTTTACATAATATTTTAGGTTACTAACATTGACAATATGGATTAATTTGTAGGATTCTATTTCATCTGCAGATCATCCAAAATATAATTCCAGAAAATAAACATTAGAAAATCAGATTCAAATTACTAATAATAATAATAAAAAGTTATATATGCAACATATTTCTCACTTAGCAATTTCCACAGAAGTGGAATTGCCATATTCAATTTTCTTTTCTTCTATCTCTTTCATAAGAAAGAGATAGAAGGAAACATTTTCCACACTATTTAAAAGTGTAATTGGACTGAGTTGATCCTTGAGTTTGATTTCCTAATTGTCCCAGATTCCTTCTTATTGCAATATGTACTTTTATTTTTTCTGGAAAAGGTATAGGAGAAGAGTTCTGAGTGAAAATTTCACAGTCTAACAGGCTTCCATGCTGCAATCTAATGACGAGAATTTTCCAGGTATAGAAAATTTTATGTAGATATGTTTAAGATTGAAAAACAATGATTTAGTCAAAGACTATTAACATATAAAGTGAATCGTGTCTTTATATGTGCTCTCCTGTGAAGCAAAATTTTGGCCACTGACCCCATTTAAATGTATGACTGTTTTAAACTTTCATATGCAATTACCAACATTTTTTATGTGTGTACCTATATCTCTGGTACATAGATCATGAAACAAGAGTTGCTTTCGACTAAGCAACCTTGCAATGAAGGTTTACCCATGGTGTGTCTACTAATTATTCTCTTTCAGATATTTAACATATACATTGTTTATTATTTATTAGACATTTACATACGTACTGAGTATGCACGACAGATAAAATTATCCAAAAAACTGATCCTTATTGAACGTTCTACTCTATTGCTAGAGGTATATTAATACTCAAGTAACTATTATACCATCGCATTTAACAATGACACGCATTTGGGGGGAGGGGGCTATATATACCCACAGCAGCCAAAGAGAATTTTGTAGAAAAGAGAAATTTGAATGTTCTCACCACATACATACAGAGCAGGCTCTCTGATCACCACTGTGGCAGAGTCCAGCTCCACAGGGTTCTTGGACTTGAATAGGAGGTGTGGAGTTGGATGAAGAAAGAAAGACACGGACTACAAAAGTCTAGTGCAAGTGTGGACAACAACGACATGAATCTTGCTTTATTTATATATATATATATTTTTTTTTTACTTAATCTTCTACACAATGATTTATCTTTTAATCAAAACATTTTTTATTTCATTTCTATTGAAAAGAAAGGTCAAAATGTTCCAAAGCACTCATGCTCTGACAAAAACACCTACTCATGCATCAACAGTTCATCCCAAAGCCTGTGGCTTGTGGCCAGGAAACTATACAATAGCAGCAGGCTTGGCTTTAAAACGTCAGGCTTTTGATCGGAGTGTAAATCTTTAACCTTCTTAGCTTGCTTTTTAACCCACATTTTAAACTCCCTTTTAATTTTACTTATATTTATTACATTTAATTTTAATAACATTAATTGATCATGTTTAACGATTTAATATTGCTTATATTCTGTATTGATCATCTTGATTCATTATCAAAATCATAATGTTTATAACATGATTTTTTATAATAAAATTTAACTATCAATCTCCACTAAATTTCTATGTTATTGTTAAAAATTCTGTGTTACAAACGGATTTAAACAAAACCAGTTAATATCAAAATTTGTTTGTGTTTCTCCACTATCTAAGTTATTTATTTTAACAATAAAACTTTTTTATTTCCCTTCCAATAGACTCCGACACAATAGGCACACTGACAATTATGAAGTTGAAATTGAAAATTAAAAATAGTATTTAATTTTCAATTTCAACCACTTACTGATGTATTTAACACTACGCGTGAGATCCTTACACTGAAAATCCAGAACATGTCTGAGAAGAATTATAAAAACCTATTAAATAATTGGAGAGATTTTTATAGGTTGGATAGCCACCACGTCTGATATCAAACCAGTAAAAGTTATTATGAGAAATATAAGTAATACAGAACTATTTCAGCCACACATGTTTTCTTAAACAAAATTGTAGTAAGCTGATTCTAAAACTGTAAAAAAAAATCAAACCATAATGAGTATGTTGGATTTATCTCAAGAAGACAAGGATAGTTTATTAAATTATTTATAATAAAATTTACACATCAAGAGATTGGGGAAGAAAAACCATATGATAATATCAATAAATAAAAATACATTTGACAATTCAATGTAAACTTATAATTACAAACAACTGTCTTAATAATATTAAAATAATAAATATTGGCTAGAAGCAAACTAAATGCCATTATTATAAATATATAGTATATATTGTAAAACTAAAAAATATTACTATAAATAACAGAAAAAATTTACAATATTTTTATGTAATTTCTATATGAATGTCAATTGCAATTCTATACCTTTGAAATAAACTAATAGAAAATAAGGCCACTTAACACCAAGAATATACATATTTTAAAATATACATAACAGGAAATTTTCAATATTTCCATGTAATGATTTGTGTAAATTTGAGAGAAAAGATTTTAAAAATCTAAATAATGAAGAGATTCCATGTTTATGGATAGAAAAATAAATATTTTAAAGATATCAGCTTTTTATATTTTTTCTATATATTGAATGCAATTCAAGTAAAAATGCTAACAGAGTTTATATAATTTGATAAAATATTACAAACATTCATACAAAAGAGAAATAAGACAAGAAGCCAAGACATTTCTAAATAGGAAGAATATCAAGACTTATAAAACCACAATAATTAATATAGTATTAATTACAATATATTGGTATAATTAATAATAATTATTTTACTTATAAAATAGAATATAGGGATAGAGACAGTCTTTTATGGCTATTTATATTATTATAGAGTTAGCTTAGAAGATCAATAATGAAAATGTAATATTTAAAATAAATAGATCAGGAAAATTATTATTTGTAACAATTAAATGCATTTGGATTCCTTTCTTACATCATTAACCAAAGTTAAATCCGTACGAAATAAAAAATTAAATATCAAAAGAAGTATTTTTTAAAATTTGGCGTAAAATTCAATTGCTCTGTTTCTGAGCTTGGGGTAATGAAGCATTCCCTAAAAAACAAAAAATTGCCATTTATAAAACAAGAGATTGACAAATGGGATTATGTTAAAATGAAAAAGTCTAAATCAAAGTCACTTCATTGAAATTGAAAATACAACTTGCAAACTAGAGGAAGATATTTGCAACACACATAAGCAATAAAGAAATATAAAGAACTACTACAGATCAGTATGAAAATGACAAACAACCTGCTATAAAGGTAAAAAATACATGCGAAAGCACTTTACAAAGGAGGTAGTACATATAATCAGTGGAGACATGAAGAGGTATTCAATCACATTTATTATCAGATAAATGCAAATTGAAACCAGAATGAGTTTCAATTTTCCACATTTTCAAGGCAAAATCAAGAAGTATGACAATACCACATGCTTAAAAAAATGTTTTTCATCAGAAACTTATAAATTGTTGGTGAGACTGTGCAGATATTGTACATGACCAGTTTGTACAGCCATTTTTAAAATAAATTTACCTTTATCTTGTAAATTTTAACATTTACACCCCTTACTATACGTGTATTTCTCTTATAAAGCACTGTTCAGAAAAAGTGTGCCCATCAACAGGAGAGTGCCCATAAAACAAGTACGGCATATTAAAACAATTGAATATTATAAAGCACTCAGAGTGAGTTTACAGCTATCTAGATAATCCAGATGAATTCTATGAATATAATATTTGGTTTAAAAGCCCCAAAAGACTGCGTAAAGTGTGATACTACTTTTATAAAGTTGAAACGCTTAATATGAAATATGCTTCATAAGAATGCCTGAAAATGTGACCAAACTAAATTTTTAACAATAAAGACAGAATTAAGATAGTGCCTATCTTGGTGGTGGGAGGTTGTAGAATGGAACAGGATACTATCACATAGGAGAAAATGAATTATTGTCAGTATTTTATTATTTATGTTGGGTGAGTGGCATATTAATACTTACATTCTTAAAAACAAAAAATGTATACACATTTGTGCAAGTGAAACATGCATCAGCCAATGATAATATAATGTCATGAATTAGATGATAAATAATCCACTTCTATGCATCTGAGGCCTAGAAATTAAAAATAAAACACACACACACATGCCAAATGATTTAAGATAATTTTGAAGGCTTTCTTTACATGGTCACAGATGTCCTATACAGCTTTATTTTTTTGCTGTTCTGCACCTAATATTGCATATTCTCCCAACACTAAGCCACATACATTTTTCTAGCATGGAGTCCTTTGTCCTCATGTTGTATCTTCCTTGCCTATACATGTTTCTTCCTCTCTTAACCTAACTCTTTTTTTTTTTTTTTTTTTGTTCATTCTTTATAGTTCAGTTCAGCTTCTATTTTTTAAAGGACTTCTCTGGTTTTTCTATTGCTCAAAAAAGACATGTGACTCTGTGGTTCCATAATACACTTGGATGTTTATATGCGGAGAGTACAGTTTCTTCCACAAGACCATGAGCAATTTAAAATCTGGAAATACATCTATTTGATCTCTATATCCCAAAGTAGTTACTGCAACTGAAATGTAAGCAGACATTCAATAAATTTAGAATTAACTTGAGTAAATACCACAACAAACCTGCTAATTAAGAAATGTTGGACTATATCCATTCTAACTACTGCTCATTATAAAGGCTATCATCTCGATGAACTCTATGCTGTTTAAAACTTCAGTAGATTAGAACCCTGGGAATTTCATGCGACAGCCATATTTCACAACCACTGTGAGAGACAGAAAGGAAAACGTAAGCTCTGCGTACCGCTTCAAAATGTACCACTCCTAACCTGTTCTCTCTGGATCCCTCTTTCCAGTGATTACCTCTCTGATTACCTCCTTTATTTATTCTCTCTTCTACTGTTTACTCACTTCTGATTAAGCTACTGACACAACTTTTACCTCAATTGTATGGAGTCCATAACCTGCCAAACTTGCTCTACACACATTCCTTTTTAGTTCTGAAAAAAATTGGATTTATAACTGACTTTGCTACCTACATAGTGAAACAAAAGAATATGAGTTCATAGTAACTATTATTAAATGCATGGGACAACTTGCAGACTAATTATGTGACAAAGGAAGAAAACTTTTAGATAAAGGAACATTTTTAAACCTTTTGCGGATAATTACTCTGAAAACTTGACTAGCCAGTTTGTTTACAAGTCAATTCCATCACACGTGTGTTTTCTTCTTTGCATCTAAAGAAGTTAATATTCCTGAAAGCAATTTAAAATTTTATGTAGTCTCATAAGACATACCAAAATAATAAGTATATTGTGGTTATTCATCGAAACATCTTATAAAATCTTTCTCCTTGACACTCTCTCTCTCCCTTTCTCTTCCTTCTTCCCTCTTTCCTTCCAAATACTAATTCAGAAATTTCCCAGAAGACTTAGTTTGTGACAGACCCTTTTTCCTTCTTTCTCTCTAAGTTTTCCCATTTGTGAAAGTGGACAGTGACCTGTACGCCATTCAGTCTGCACTGGTGTTCTCTTTAATTCCTCATTTTCCTTCAGTGCACTAAACTTCCCTCCCATTTCACCCCTTGAGGAATTAAATCTCTTTTAAATCTGTTTTATGTAGGAGAATCAACCTGATTTTTAAAAAATAAGAAAAACACTGCAGCGGACTAGTAAATCACCTCTTTTGTTAGCTAGCAGCACCTCGGATCTAACCAATGACCAAGAATTTTCTCTCTTTGAAAGTGGGGAATGTGGGAGAAGATGCTGTGAACATGTAGGCATTAGTAAATCCTGTACCTTTTATACAGGTCTCCATATTCTATTTTTTATTCCTCATTCTCATACTAGCTTCCTTGCAAAGATTACTAATTGATTCCCAGCAACTGTTCTCTTCACTATCTTAGTGACAGAACTCTAACATTTATTTTGGCCATGACCAGAAAATGCTCTACATTTCCAATCTTCATTGTGGACATGTGGGCATGTGACATAGTTTTGGCCAATGGAATCCACAGAGATATCATAAGGCAGGATCCCAGAAACTTCCTTAAAAGATTGGTGATGTATACCCCATGACCAATTTTTTCTTTCCCCATATGTCTTCCTTTTATTCATATTGCAGACTTATGGCCAGGATTGGGAAAACTCTCTTTACATATACACATAAACCATTACCTTTTGCCAACTGCCTGAGATCAAGATGCAAATACAGC
Source organism: Cynocephalus volans (assembly GCF_027409185.1). Classification (NCBI taxonomy): domain Eukaryota; kingdom Metazoa; phylum Chordata; class Mammalia; order Dermoptera; family Cynocephalidae; genus Cynocephalus; species Cynocephalus volans. The sequence continues at coordinate 142,399,906 of NC_084468.1, read as the reverse complement.
AAAACTTCACCCCTACATAACTAAACAAGCATTTCCAAAGAAGGACTTTCCCCCACACAAATGCACCACCATTACCACACAAAGAACATCAACTTTTATTTTATTAAAAACACACAACATATGTTCAACAGAGTTTACAAATTTTTCCCCATTTTTTCATGTTGTGATTTCTACTCAGAAACCAATCAATGCAGCTGTGATGCCTCTTTAATCTCTAAATATCTAAAACACCCCTGCCCCATCCCAGTTTCTCTTTACTTTTCACAGCACAAACTCTTTTGAAGGAGTCAGGTCAGTTTTCTTGAAGAACATTCTGTATTATGGATTCATCTTGCTGTTCTCCAAGATTTGATTTAGGTTTAACATTTCTGACAAAACACCATACAGTCGATATTCTGTACCTCCCATTGCATCACATCTGAAGCTATGTAAGTCAAGCTGTTTCACAATTGGCCGTGCTGAGCTGGACCTCTTTGTGAAGGTGTTAACTGGCAGATATCTCCACGGAAAAAGGTATTTTTCCCTAAAACATCACAGTAATCTGTGAAGTATCATTTTAAAACTGCATAAATATCATCTTTAATATGTTGGTGATATTTGTCTAAATAAGTTATTACATTAAAGTTTCTCATTGTATCATTCCTCATATATAATTATTAGCTGACATTCATCAGTAAAGTTTTCTTTCCCTCTCCTCATCTTTTCTTAAGTATAACTATAGACTCATGAAGTTTTTTAAAAATTAAAGCTATTATTGAATATGTTATAATCATTATTATTATCAGTAATAGTAGTAGTATAACTATTTTGAGGTTCATAATGCCAAAACTTAGGCCAGTAGAAAACCTTTCAAATTGGCTCAGTTCCTTTTTGACATGACCCTATTAATTGTTGAGCACTTCATAATATATTTCATAATGACACCAAAAACTACACCAAAGATTTTTTACTCATCTTCCATTTCTTTTTCAGGAAAAATTTTGGTTTCCAACATTATCAATATATTTTGATTAATTTGATGTTTTCTATAGTACAGATAAAATTGTTTCAGAATTACAAAATGAATGCCATACAAACAACAAAAATACTAATTCAAGAATGCTTTGCAGTTGTCTTTGTTCTTAGAATATGCTGCATTAAACGTGTACAATGAAAATACAATGTTTAAAATTACATGAATTGTTTTTCCTCTGTGTATTTACATAAATTTGATATAAAGAGAATATAAAGTTATAATTACTTATTTGTTTTTATTCAATTCAGGATTTGCTTTTGTGAGGGGCACTTTTTGGCCCCTCAAACAAATCATTATATTATTTGTTCTTGGTAATTATTATTGTATTATGGATTATAAATATATTTTAAGTTAATCGAATAACCTTTTGAGACCTGAATTCTCATTAATTTTTAATATTTTGACTAGATTTTGATTACAGCTCTCCATTTATGTTTCTATGGTTCTGTCTCTATGATTAGTGCTTTTTTTGTTGTTGTTCATCATCCAGGTATTTCAGTTTTTCTTTATTTTGTATCTTATTGATTCATTGATTTTTTAATTTTTTTAAATTAAATAAATTTACATAGCTCACAGCTCAATGAAATTCCAATATGCACTTGAATTTAAAATATAGAAATAATGTTCTTCAAGAAATTTCAATTCTACCCTCAAAGCGAATATAATATTTCTTAATAATGTGTTTCTGCATACATATATAAATATTTACATATACATATGCATGTATGTGCCAGCATGTATGTGTGCATATACAGATATATGTGCATGTGTTTCCTTATGCTTAGCTCTATTTTGAGCTAATGTTTTACCTTTGGAGGAGTTTATGGCTTCTAGGTATGTTTGTTCTCACCAAATTTTTACTACAGTCAAAAATGAAAGAAGTTATTTTAATGATTTTAGGAGATACAAACTGCAAACACTTCGAGCTTTTTCAAAGCCTCCATTTGCTTTTTCTGCAGCTAAAATAATACCTATGTGAAGTGCCATCATACTCCTAGTTCATTGTTGACAATGAAATGCCAATATTCTCTTTCAAAGCCTGAAATAGTCTATTGGAAAAAAAAAAAAAAAAAAAAACAATGATTTTCTTTATTTTCTAAATCATAGAATTGTGTAAAGTGGATGTTTTTATGTCAATGAAAAAACTTCACCTCATGTAGTCTTGCTGTTGCTTTAGTTTTAAAGATCTATATTGACTTAGTAAAGCAGCATGTCGCAAAACTGAAACATAAAAAATACTGTCACTGCTCAGAGAGTAAAAAAGGCAACGTTATGTTATTAGGCATGTGGTTTTGGCTATAATATTCACGTAATCTTGCAGTTGTTGCATTTTGTCCCTGTCCCCTAACTTCCCCAAGATAATGCTCTTTCAGATGTGGAAATATAGGCTGGCAAGATACACAGAAATACGTTCTCTTTTATGGCAATATCACTTGGATTATTTCTTTAAAGTTTCAAACAGTATTTTAAAGCCAAACTAAGCTCACAAATGTAACTCCATCTCTAAAATAAGTATATAGAAGTGAAAACTTTTAAGTAAAATATTGCCAATTTATATAATTAAATCAGGGACTGCTGAATAGCACCATAAAATAAATATACACTCTTTTTTAATACATATGTTATGCTCTTTTGATGTGTCAACTAAGTTAAAGTCCCCAGTGATGAAATCTATGTGTTACTCTGAAGGTGCTTTGTAGATGTGACAGAAAATACATAATCAGTTTATTTTAAGTAAAGAATTATAAGCTGAATAATATAAGTGGGTCTGGTTCGATTAGTTGAAAGCTCTTAAAATCAAAGCTAAGGTTTTTCTGAAAAAGAACTTATGCTTACTGTATACAGCAGCTTCAGCCCATGCCCAAGAGTTTCAGCCCACCCTTCCTGATGGCCTACCCTACAAATTTTGAAGACTCACAAACACATAAACCAAGTTATGGCAGTAAATCTCTTTAAATATATCTCCTACTGGTTATTCGTTTTTCTTTAAACTCTGACACCTACAGATTTAAGTTTTAGAAATGTTTCTAGAGGAACAGAATCTTAAGGGTGAATTTTTTTGAATTGATGCTGGGCTTTCCAGAATTGGTTCTATAATGTGATAAGATTTAAAGATACTGATAATTTCATTTCCATGATAAAGAAGGAGTTAGTAGCATAGGACAAAATGTATAATAGAGATACACAAAATAATACCCAGAGACTCATCCTGTGAGTGACTGAATTATAAAGCAAATTCAAGTTCCAACCTTGCAGGTCGTGTTGTTAAAAAGAGGGCATAGATTAGGAAAGAGTGGAATGCTGAATGTTGGAATGGGAACATAGGGGCTGATCCTGATAAAGCAGACGATATCAAACTCCTAAATTCTGCTGAGGCATCTTTGCTGATAGAAGCAGCCCTTCCATCCCTGCATGAGGATGTTAGCCTCCTCTGAAGTAATGGCGTTCCCAATTGCCTTGCAAGACCCTGCTGATTTCTCTCAGAACCTACCCTTGCCATCCATCTTTACTTTTAGGCCAATAACCAGCAGGCCCCAAAGGTTAAGGTATGAAGTATGACCTGCAAGAAAGTACATTATACTTCCAAAAAACTTCATGATTTTCTAATTAATAGAAAAAGAAGTATGGGGTATATGTGTGGGTATGAATCTTGAGGGTGTGGTATCATAGTGAAAGGATTATAAAGTCGTATTAGGCTAAATTTATGATATGGTCGACTGTAGAGCTAGGCTGGGTCTGGGATATCACAGACCCCTCAACCCCATTCACAAACCCTTCACATGCAGGTCTATGAGCTAGGTAACTGGCAAAAAGGTCCTTGGAGCCTTGGTTGAAGGAGGAATAGTCTTTATTCAGCACACACACATCTGAGAGCTAAGCAGTACAAAAAGAAACTCTAAAATTCAACTGCTACCAGCAAAGTTCAAAGAAAAACTGAGCAGCTGCCAGCATAATAAACATGCTCTATTTTTAGACACGAGCTCTGCCAGCCAGCCTGCTTCACAAACTGAAGAACATGCAATAGCCATAACTAAAAAGATACCTGGGTGTACATGTGCACTAATTCCACCCACACAACTTGTTTACAAAGAATTAAGAATGTGCTGCTCAACCCCCAACCAGACCTGAGCTGAGGGAGTCTGACTAAATTATCCTATTTTCCCCACATCCACAAAGAAGAGATGCTGAATTCAATGGACGTATACTAAATTCTTAACCTTTATAAGCAAAAGAAATCTTGCTCAAGTGAGCATAAGTCTAAACAAATAGTCCTGAGTCTATTTGAATCATCAAAACAGACAGTCACAGCTCCTCAATCAATTCCAAGATCTGAGCCAATTAAGCAACCCAGAACCCCGTGAATGAAGGTCAGATCCTCTTGAGGAAGCACTCTGGTACACTGCCAAAAATTTACACTGTTAATGTTTTTTGCAGCCTTCCCAAAAGACATCTACAGTCATTTGATTGTGAATAGAGAGAAAGGAAATAGTCAGATTTGGGGAGGGATTATTGGACACTGACTCTGAACTGACCCTAATTCTTGGACACCCACAACACCAATGTATTCTACTAGTCAGAGCAGATGCTTATGAAGGTCAGGTGACCAATGGGGTTTTAGCTCAAGTTCATCCCATAGTGGGTCCAGTCTGATCCTGAGGTCATGGTGTAGTTATAACCTAATTCTGGAATGTGTTTTTGTATTTGAATATATACACAATTAAAAATTATTAGCATTCAAGAAATAACTTTTTCTTTACATGACTAAATATACATTTCTTATACCAAAAATTCTAATTTGTAAATAATTTGGAGATACGGGTTATTAGCAATTTGTTTGTGTTTGAAGTTTACTAATGTTGACTAAATACACTGATTATTTAATGCATATTATGAACATGGTAACAATCCACTGTTATTCAAACCTGCTGTGGTTAACTGGATATTCACTATATTCTATTGTTCTAGGTAGTTTGTTGTGATATAAAATAAACAATAAATGAAATTTTGTTCTTAAGGAGGTGAGAATTTACTTCAAGCAATGTTTTGCAAGTATATTTTAACCACATAGCACGATATGTTTTCTGTCTCTTCTTGAAGGCTAAACCACTACCAATATGACAACTTTCATTGATACTATTCTAATATGTGCTCAGGAAATGTAAAATCATTTTTATATTAATGTACTAATGACATAATTCAGATAATAAATAGCTTGAAAACAATATTAAAGAAATGAGAGATGATTACTTGACTCGGAAATAAGCATACACATCTATTTATTTTTTCCTTTTGATTAGCAGTAGTTTTGAATGATCCATGTTATCACGCAACTCACTATTTTTGGTATTGTGGAATCATCATGCATACAGATATTAATTTGGAATATACCAATCTACTGTCATTCCTCTCCTTGCTTGTTCTTCATATTGAGTATGTTCTTATTTCAGCAGTAAATTTTGTCTGGTTCTACACATATGTACGCTTTATATGGTTTGAAGTCTTTCACACACACAGGCCTGAAAATGCCTTTGGTTTTATTATTTATTTCAAGATCAACGTTTTAGGGAGGATTAAACTCAGGTTTACAAAAATTGCATTGAAGTAACTCTAGGAACACACGCCTTTTCAAATGTTCATTTCTGTTTCAGAGATCCCACAGCCACCTTCAAGTTGGGTGAATCTCTAGAATCACATGGTTATACATGGAGCCAGTGTTTATTATAGAAAAGGATTCAGAATAAAAGTAAAGGTAAAATAATATGCATTACATAAAGTCCAGAGAGTTTAGGTGCTGGTTCCTGTAACTGTCTTTATCTGGGTTGCACAGGATGCTGTGCTTAACAGCTAGTTCACATATTCCTTAAAAATATAACCATTGGCTCTTGTGAGTTGGTATAAGCAAACTCCAAAATACCACTGACACTCACCCATTTCCTTGTCCTGCCTAACCTAGTACAGATTTTTCAGATCTGAGTTTTTTATTCCAAATTTCTGGGAAGCCCAGTTTATATGATTCTTCCCTCTTGGTTTCTGGGTCTAAATTTCTAATCTGCAGCTGTCATGTTACTTGAATTTCTTTGTAGATTGAGACTCCCTCCTCACTTTGCTGTTATGTTCATGCCCCCCAGGACTGATATGCCATGATGTTAGGCTACTAATGTCAAGAACCTGGGTGCTTTCTCAGGTAGTCTTTGAGCATTGCCATCCCTGAAATCTCAGACTATGATAACTTTGTGCTAATTTCTAGCGATACATTGATTATAATTTTTTGGAGTCACTAAAGATTGTCATGGCCCTTGGATACCTTGTTCTATATTTTTAACTGAGTCTTTATTCTCAGTCTTGGGCTCTCCAGTTTCTGCCCTATTCCACTCAGCTATTCTAGAATTGGTTCCAATCTATCCACTAGTCCATTAGTTTCTTCCCCCTCCTCATGAAGGCATTTCCCTTGATAAGACAAAATAAACTTTGAACATATTTATTCAAAACTGGTAATGTTTGACATGACTTTTAAACAATCATTTTCATTTTGCATATATGAGTGTCTTATTTTCTAAAGACATATTATCTGTTTATATTAGCACTTCAAACACTTAAGGCATTTTAAATTTTCTTTTCTGACTTTTTCCTTCAGCTTCAAATATGATAAGCATTCCTCTTTAAAATGATAGCTTAAATACCCTGCCATGTAATGATCACTTATTTTCCTCACCACATGCTGTGGGATTGAATGTGTCCCCCAAAAGTCCATGTGGTGAAAACTCGATCCCCATTATAATAGTGTTAATAAGGTGGCAAATATAGATATGGTATTTGAAAAGTGAGGTCTTTGAGAAACAATTGCATCATGAGGACTATGCCCTTTTGAATGGATTAATCCACTTACGGAGTAATGAGCTGATTATTTAATAAGTTATTATTTAATGAGACTGGTGGCTTAATAAAGAAAACACATGAGAGCTCATGCCATGCTTTTCATGTGATATTCTGGTTGTTAAAAGACTCTGCAGACTTCCCACCAAGAAGAAGCCCATCACCAGATGTGCTTCCTGGACCTTGGACTTCCCAGCCTCCAAAAGTGTAAGAAATACATTTCATTTCCTTATAAATTACCCAGTTTCAGATATTCTCATATATGCAACAGAAACAGACTAATACAAAAAATTGATACTGAGAAGTGGGGCTGCTCCTTATAATGAATACCTAAAAATGTGCAAGCATCTTTGGCACTGGATGATAGGCAGAGGCTGGAATAAGTTGGAGGAGTAGGCTACAGAAAACCTAGATTCTGGGAGGGCTTAGAAGACAAGAAGACCAAGAAAGTTTGGAACTTAGGGTTAGGGTTAGGGAATGTGGAACTTAAGAGTGATAAACAAGGGTATTTGATGGACAAAATTTCTAAGCAATAGAGCATTCAGGCAGCAACATGGCTACTTGCTGAATTATAACAGCAAAAGCACGGCGTAAAGGTGGAATTTATAATTAAAAGGGAAGCAGAAGGGAAAAATTGGAAAATGCTCAGCCCGGCCATGTAAAGAGGGAAAAGTATGCTCAGGAAACAAAACCAAGGGTTTACCCCAGCAACTATCTGCTAAGAAGACTAGTATAGAAGGGAGGGATTATCAAGAGAAGGAAAGACTCTAAAGGCATTTCATAGACTCAGAGGCCTAGGAGGACAGAAAGGTTTTGAGGCACAGACCTGGGGCACCCTTTGAGGGCTCACTACCCAAGCCACCTCAGAAAGTTGCTCCCTGAATTCCAGCACAGTGCTCCACTGCCCCAGCCATAGCTAAATTGATGCCAGATGATGCTGGACCCACCACTTCAGAAGACACAAGCCAGAAGCCTTGGTGGCATCCACATGGTGTTAAGTCTTCTAGCTGGCAGAATGCAAGAGCTGTGGAGGCATGGCAGTTGGATGAATCTCCACCCAGATTTCAGAGGATGAATGGAAAATCTTGGGAGCTCAAGCAGAAACTTTTCATAGGAGTGCAGTCACTGCAGAGAGCCTCCACCAGAGCAATGCCAAGCAGAAATGTAGGATCAGAGTTGTGGCAGAGAAATCCCACCAGGGGCATGCCTATTGGAGGCATGGGAGGGGGACTGCCATGGTGACACCAGACATGTAGAGCTACCAGAGTGGAACACTAGCCTGGGAAAGCTGAAGAATTGGCTGTGCCCAGGAAAGTCATAGCAGCAGGGCTTCCCAAGTACTTGGATGCCCAACCCTCATACCTATGTGCAGATGATGCTGGACAAGGAATTACGAGAGATTATTCTCTAGTTTTAAGATTTAATGCCTGCCTTGCTTGGTTTCAGACATGCTTAGGAATGTTACCTCGTTCTTTTGGCCCATTTCTCCCTCTTTGACTGGGAATATGCACCCTATGTTTGTCCCACCATTGTATTTAAGAAGTAGATAACTTGTTTTAAATTCATGGAACTTAAATGGGACATGGAAATTTAGGCATTTTTGAGTTGGTTCTGGGATGAGTTAAGGCTTTGGGGCTATGCGAATGGAATGAATGTATTTACATGTGAGAAGATCATGAATTTGGGGAGCCAGGGGCAGAATGCTATGGGTTGAATGTGTCCTCCAGGAGTTCACGTGTTAGAAAGTTGATCCCCATTAATAGCAGTGTCAAGATCATGGGAAATCCAGTTATATTATTTAAAAGGTGAGTCCTGTAAGAGGAGATTGGATCATGAAAACTATGTCTTCTTGAATGGACTAATCCATTCATGGAGTAATGTGTTAACGGTTAATGAGTTATCATAAGCATAGACTGGTGGCTTAATAAGGAGAGCACATGAGAGTTCATGCCATGCTTTCCATATGAAACCCTGTTGCCACAAAATTATCACCAACAAAGCCATCACCAGATTCTCCCCAGACCTTGAATTTTCCAGCCTCCAAAAACTGTAAGAAATAAATTTTGTTTATTTATAAATTACCCATTTTCGGGTGTTTTGTTACAAAAAAAAGAAACAGACTAATAGACAGCATCTACTTCAGTCCAATCTATCAACATTATTCAATCTACATTCAGATTTCTTTAGTAGTTTAAGATTTAGTATGCCAGTGAATCAATAATACTGACCACACAATCAATAGTACTGAGAGCTAGGATTACTATTTGGGCCATTAAAGAAAAACTAACTCAATTTATCAAGTACATATTTTAAGGTTGTTGTGTTAATAACTAAACTAAACCTAGAGGATAAATAGTACAGATTATATTTTCCAACAAGACAAAATGCTGTCTCAAAATCATTAATGTGAAAATGATTTTAAACTTTAAAAAATTTTAAAATAGCATAAAATAATGTTCAGGCAATAATGATGAATAAAAAGAAAAATGTGATATTTCCGATTGAAAAATTGGTCAAGTCACCAATAAAGCCAAATTTAATTGTTAGACAGTATAATTGAAGTAACATTGTTGAGAATATTTTGAACAAAGGATATGCAGAATAATGGACTTTATTTATAAAGTCTAGTCTTATGGTTAATTGAAGACTGGACTTCAATTTCCTGTTAGAAGCATGGATGGTTTATTTCTTTATGCAATTAATAATATTGGGGGCTTATTGTTCTTGGTACCTGAGCAGACACTTCCAGGGAAGGCAGAAAGGGACTGAAGCAGTAGGGACAAAATAAGAAAATAAGGTGACTTCAAATGACATGAGATAAATTCCAAGAAACATATAAAGTGGCATTTCCAAGGAAAAGCAAAATAATGCGAGGAAAAACAATATAAAACAAAATCACCATAATTCATGGTTGTGTTGTCATAAACCACAGACCCTAGATCTGATCTTTCTACAGAAGTGGCATCCCTTGGTAACCATCTAATTGCCAACTTCTGAAATTGCCTCTTGATGGAGGAAGTACAATTTTTGCCAGATTTTTAAGTGCAACAAGTGATCAAAGGGATAGCTATCAGGTAAGTGTTTTACATATGTTTATCCTTTAGGAAGGTGACAAAGAGCTCTTTGAAGATTGAAACAGGAGAGCAACAGAACTTAGACACTAGAGTAGGCCCCGATCCCTCTGCTTCGTCTCATACTTCGAAACTCTAGGATGGATGTTTTAAAAAAAGATCCTACATAGACACCACACCAAGAGAAAGACAGCACTGGGAAGTAAAGTGGTGGTGTGGTTGATTAGAAAAAAAGGACCTAAGAAGTCCATTCGCCGGCCTCACCTTCATCCTCTGTCCCTCTTGCCAACTAGAACATCCATGAAGTCCCTACACACCTGAAAGGGGCACCAATGGTATCTGAACTTGAGAATTAGTGCTTCTGGTAGTAGCTCACTATAAAAAAGCAGATTTTTTAAGGGTACATTGAAGTCCGACAGAGAAATTCACTTTGGAAATGGTAGCTTTGAGAGAGAATAAACTAAATACAAAACTTCTCAATAAATATGGTTGATATTTATACTAGTAATATGGAGTCAAACATAGTGACATGACTACAATCAAGGAAAAACTACTGACTGAGAGTGAAAAAACAAACCAGAAATGTGTCAGATTGAGAAGAGAGAATGTTCTTTCTTACTGAGAAAGCTACATTGCAGAAATGAGGAGAATGAGAATTCTACTTTTAAATACAACCCCTCCAAAAATGGAGCCACATTTGGGCAAAAAATAGGCTTTAATTAGATTGGTGAATTGAAACAATTGTTCTGGTAAAATATGGATTACTGTTTTAAAGTTTCTTAATAAGTAGTAGAAATTACAAATATTATGCACTGAACTAACTGCACAGGAAGAGGATTAGAGAGTCAGAAATCTAAAAATTGTAGGGGCTAAGTTAGATGTAAAGACAAGTAAGAAACTGACTGATAATACTCACCTTGTCATATGGGGGATGAGAGAACCAGACATTACGGATTTAAACAAAAGAGACCTGAATTAAATTGATAAAATCTATGACTCGCTGTTTGAAATTTGAAAAGATTGCGAATCCTTCAAAAATCTACGTTTCCCAGATGAGTCTTGGTGAAATCACTGATTCAGACCTAGGCTTGTTATAACAGGTCGGGAGTGAGAGCAAAGAAGGATTGGAAGCTTGCCTATACGTCAACAGAAAGGGAATGAAATGTTCATAAAACAGATTTAGGTTGGCCTTTATTTTGATATTTTGTTTTTGATTAAACATCTTTTAGAATTTTGGATCCATTATCAGATGTTCTTCATAGTATATATTCCATATTGAGCTGTTTTGGGGACTAATTGTAGTGAACCCAATTCAGCATCTTAGTACCTACCTTTCTCTGAGGGACAATCACAGCTTCTTACCCTATCTTCTCCCACTCAAAGAGAAGTAAAGTTTGTGTGTGTTGTGATGAAGGGTCAGGGACATGGGTAAGTTGGGCCATGTGACCTAGACAGCCACACGTGAAGATGCAGATGGACCAGCACTCTATTCTAAGAGACACTCAACCATTATCATTCTCTTCGGACTCCTTGTCTTTTAGTAATTCTGAGAAAAAAGAAAAACAAATAAATAAGTAAACAAGAAAAAGGCCTTGTACTGATTCAGAAAATTCCTAGGTCATCTAATCTTCAGTCAGATTATTTCTTCCACACAGTTGACATAAGAAATATTGAAATCTGCAGTCAGCAGACAAAGTCTGCCCTCAGCCTGCTCCATCTGCTGCCTTAGATCAGACAATACTCTTCATACATCTTAGTAGAACCTGTCAGCCATTACATTAAAATTTAAAAACAAAGGCTCAATTAATTGATTTGATGATATTATCTACTGAACATATATTATTCCCTAAAAACTCTGGTGCTTAGACAAAAGCAATATCAAAATTTTAGGATACTGTGTGCTCCCATCTTCCATCTCAAAAATCTATACATATCCCCCTTTTCATATTATTTACATCTATCTTACTTTTTCTGATAGGAAATTCAAGCCAAAGGGGTGCAATGCATACTCTCGAAATGAAGTTTAATTTATTATAAACAACTTCTCTTTTCTTTCATTTGTCTGTGTTGTAAACATGAGAGCCACTGCTGCGTAACTCCTGGTACTTTTATTAGCATGGAAACAATCATTTATTCATTCTTGCTTCAATCCTGTCTCTGTGGAAGTGTTACCTGCTATGACTGTATACGTGAGTTTCTTAAAGTTCCATTTCTTCTAAGAGTAACTTTAAAACTATCTTCTTCTAAATGTAGAGTGTATATAGCCTGACTTGTAATAATCAAATACACAGAGGAGTAAACTATTTGAATCTCACCATTATTTGTCTCCCTTCTAGCTCCATGACCCAGCAAAAATTCAGAGATTTTCCCATGTCATGATTTGGAAACAACGATGGTAGTGAGTGCAAAGCATAACCTCAACATAATAAATTAATGCCTGAACCCTCCAATTTTTTATGCCTGCTCTGCATCTATTGCATATGACTTTATGCAAACACAAGAAACCTACTCAATAATAATCGTAGTTAAAATTGCATCCAATGTGCTGTGTATCTTGCTGAGCTATCCCATTAATATGGCATTTTCAGTTTCCCAAACCATTTTTTATCCAGTCGGCTTTAAAATATTGCTCTAGACTGCCTTTATTCCTCTGGAGTGACACCTTGAAAGTGATGCCTTGTGTGCTATAGAAGATGGACTAAAAGTAGATTCAATAAACTGTCTGTCTAATTTATACCACACACAGCATCATCTGGGGACAGTGAGCAATAAGGCAAAAAGGGGAGAAATAAATAGCGCTTCTAGCATTTCAGAGAGTGTGCAAGGTTTTAAAGCCTTAGGGACTGTATTTTGTTATCTATTTGTACCTCAATCTCAAGAACTTGTTGGATTTGAAGTTTCCCTACCCTTACAATTTGCACTACATCACAAAGTTATCTTGGAAATATAGGCTTTCAAATTTTAGTTTGTTTTCTTTCCAGTATTTCAGAAGTGGAGTAATCTTTATATATGGCATGGGTTTAAAAAAGAACATACAATTTCTTTCTCTAACATAAGCACTGTTCTTACAAAACATGCTTTGTTTTGTTTTGTTTTTTCAAAAATTAAAAATCACTTACTTGTTAACCCCATACCTTCCTCCTTCAGGGATATGTCCTTGATTCTTAATCAAGGAAAAAAGTGTTAGGAGACAGAGATGAGTCAAGGAATATTATAATACATTAAGTCATAAAGAGCTGTAGATGTGTCTTTAAAATAATGCATGTATAAAGCTAATTGGATAGCAACTATAGATATTTTACTAATCAATTATAATGAAGATATGATAAGGCAATGTTTTATTCAAGTCTGTAATGCTCACAATACCTTACGATACATTGTCTCTGTTAGGTACTCAGTAATTGTTTAATACATGAAAATGAAATTCCATTTTAATATGTGAAATAATTTCAAAGTCAATTTCATAATTTGGAGTAATTACTCCGAACTACCTTGACATATTACACATCCAAGAAGAATTTAAGGAGGTAATAAGACTAGTTGGTTTAATATTTCAATCATTTGAAATCTTGAACAATAATTGGATATAACAATATGCACAGTAAGAATAATTTTAAAAACAGAGTAATGAACTGTTTCAAAAAATACCAAAATGTTATTGATTATATGGTGTTCTTTAGCAAAATCAGACATTATATTTTAAAAGATAACGTCACGAAATTATTTTGATCTTTTGCAGTAGTCTTGTTTTCTCTTCAGGTTCTAAAAAGGATTAAGGAGTGTATTTCTTGGTATTTCCAATGGATTGAGGATTTACATTGGATCATAAATTTGAGCTTCCTTTTTGGATGAGAAATGCTTTACGATTCTCATATTCAACATCTGACACCTAAGATGTAGCCATAAAATTGAATAGAGCTATTGCCCTCAGGTAAATGTCATATTCCACGACCACATTTTCAGAATGTCATAAAGGTGCTACAGGGGAACAATGCAGAAAGTTAAGGGATACACTTCTATATTTATAAAATCAGCTTAAATAATGATTTAATATAGTATTTTTATTTTAATTGAGCTAGCAACCAAAGATAAATATGCTCCTCTATATTCTATGCATTGTAAATTTTAAAGTATTTTAAATATTGACCTCCACTTTTGGAAAAAAAAAGTGATTGTTTTAAAATTGTTCTTCTAATAAAATCTATTTAGATATCGCTTTTGAAAAATGTGAATATGCCTCATATTTATTCATTTCTTTTTTCAAGATTAGCGTGTGCTTGATATTTTTTAAAGATTTAAAGAATATGAACTTATTACCTTTAACAGATAATAGCATAGCTCCTAATGTATTTTTTCCTAAGCTATTTAGGTTAAGAAAAAAGATTGGCAGCTGGCTGGCTTAGCTCAGTTGGTCAGAGCATGGCCTTGTAACACCAAGGTCAGGGGTTTGAGTCCTTGTATTGGCCAGCCACCCAAAAATAAATAAATAAATAAAAGAAGAAACATTAATTTCTAAAACTATTATAAGTTTTTTTATCCCTAAACTTTTATATAAGAAAAAATTGAACACTTTCTTAATCGATAAATGCCATAGTCTTATTTAGATTTGAGTATATAATGTTTTTTCACCCTGATGCAACTGAACCAGTTTTCTCTGCATTTGCTGGCAAATCTAGAAGCTAGGAATGTCCAGCTAGAGTAATTGATTGCCACTGTGGCCAGGGTAGACGTGTGTAGGAAGTTGTGGGCTCTTCACAGTTATTGCTTCTGTGCTTTCTGAGGTTCGGTCTCTCACCGTCACTAACCAATAAAGCATAATTGTTGCTGTTTCCCTCGACCTCCTAAATCTTGCTCAATTTCATTTTTAGTGAACTGTAACTCAGAACTACATGAGGAAGGGAATTGTGGGAAATGCAGTTCCAGCATAATCAAATTGAAATCAAATCCAGCACAATTAATTACATTAAGATATCAACTGTTGCAGACATTCGTGATTATGAAATTCACCATTTAACAATCTTTTCAGTCCCAGTACTGATATATGAGTAAGTCCTCTCTCCATGAGGCAGAACAAACCTCCCTAGATTCCCTTAAACATAGAATGTAGGGCTATGACTCACCTTGCAGCACTTTGAATAGGGACCCATAGACATGAAGGACTAAGGACTGAGTAAATTCTTTCTAGTAGAAGTTGGGGGGAGGGATAGGAGAGGGTTGAATGAAGCACTGACAATTGTATTAATTCTCTGGATGCAGCAGTAGCAGTGATTATATCAATGGCTTTTACTCTCAAGAGTTCTCTGTTTATGGCAATAGAAATACAGTTTGTGCTGTCTGTATTTGGTACCAGCAAACTTCATGTAAGCTGCTCTCACTTAGAAATTAAAGCCCCATTCTATAGACCTCACACAGATACCAAGGGCTACACAACATCTTTTCTTCTGTAATTACTTATAATTTATTTATTTTCAAAACCCTTTACATCCTAAACTTTGACATTATCATTTTTGAATTTTTTTATTTAACTATAGCATGCATACAGAAAAATGTACTTACCGAGAGCTCAACTTGTTTCCTCATTTACAACCTTTGTACAGATCAAGAAGAATATTACCAGAACAATAGAGGCCCACACGTGCTCCCTTTAGCATCCCCTGGTAAAAGATAGCAGCAATCTTGCCTTGGATTAATTCTTCTAGTTTTTGATCTTTATATCAATGAAATCATACACTATATATGCTGCAATACCTGGTTTCTTTCACTTACCTTATTTGAAAGTTATGCAAATTTTTGAGTGGCTGTAGTTAATTTAATGTTTGTCAGATAATAATTGATAGGGTAAATATATGGTACAATTATTTATAACTTATCTACTCTTGGTGAACATTGCGTGGCTTCTAGGATTTTGCTATCATAAGCTTATGAACATTCCTGTGCGTGTCTTTGGTGAAAGAAAATGTACATATTCTGCAGCGTATCTTTCTATGAGTGGAATGGGGTATGCATACATTGAGTTGGATTTATTACTGCCAAATCACTTTCAAAATTGATTTGTACAGTGTTCTACTTATACAAGTTAGGTATAGAGGAAGTGAAGGTTAATGGTCAGGGTCCCTCAGATGTTCAGAATCTTGCCAAGCATTTGATGGAAATATGCACATGTGCCCAGGTGTTCCTTGGTTACTGTCTAATTGATTGCGCATGTGCACCCATGTGTTCTTTGGTTGTCTGACTCCACCCTGGTGTTCCTGGGTTATCGGATTTAAGCATAAAGGATGAGTGGCTCTGATCCACAGTGTCCCCCGCCCCTGGGGTTAGTGCACACAGGGAAGCCATTACTGGAGGCTGTTGCTACAAGATATTGCTGCCAGGGCACAGGGATGCTCCAGGAGGCCACCACCACTGCTGCTGGAGTCTGCTGTAAGCTGCTGCTGCTGCTGCTGAGGAAGCAGAGGACTGAGTTCGTGTTGTCTGCCAATGGCTTCTGGGGTCTTTTCCCAATTACCTAGCTCGTGACCTGTATGTGAGAGGCCTGGTGATCCAGCCTGGCATGTGAGGGGTCTGTGACCCAGTCCATACAATGGTTTTGAAGGGTCTCAGCCCTAGCCTGATATATTGCTACCAGACAATTGTATTGATAAATGACTACACCAGTTGTCTGGATAAGGCAATTGTATTGTTAAAGCAATTCATAAAAGATCCCAGAGCCATTGGCAGATGACACAAGCTCAGTCTTTAGCAGCAGCAGCAGCGACAGTAGCTTTTCGTGGCTTCCTGGGGACATCTCAGGGCATCCCAGGGGCACTGGCAGCAACAACTTGCAGCAACAGCCTCCAGCAGCAGTTGCAGCCCCCCCCCCCACCAGGGTCATCCCAGGGAGCGGGGGGCACAGTGGATCAGAGCCACTCGTCCTTTATACTTAAGTCCTTAACCAAGGAACACCTGGGTGCACATGCATATTTACATCAAATGCTCAGTGAGATTCTGAACATCTGAGGGACCCTGACAATTTTCCTATATTTTCCCTACACCCAACATTAGGTAAAGTCAGTTAATTGTTTTCCTCAAATGTACTCTATTCTTACCAACGCTTTGTCTGCTTTTTTCATTAGCTATTGAGAAATGTATGTAGATGGCCCTCACTATCTTTTAAGTTCTGTTAATTTTTAATTTTCATAGACTATGCTTACAGATTTAGAATAGGAACTTCTTCGTAGAGTACTGATTCTTTTGTAATTATGACATCCTCTCATTATCTCTAGAATGCCTCTTAATGTACACTGTCAGAAGCTCAGCTGGATTCAAGAACGCTGAGCTGCCAGGTGTTGGTGTAGCTGATTAAGACAACATGCCAAAATGAAAGTAACAGTCAAGCCTTTAATCACTTACTGTGATAGTATATATAAGAAGATAACCAGAGAAAGCATTGATCTCTGCTCCCCTCTTCCCCCTTCCAAATCCAATTTTTTCACAGAGAATGGTGCAGGTGAACCAGCACAGACGTGGGGTTGTCTCACTGCCCAGGAAGCTACAAACAAAAGGCTTCTGCAGTTTTATGGGCCTGGAGGCTGCTGGAAAGGGAGGGGAAGAAGGTCTAGGAGTGGGAAAGTAGTGAGTCCTGAGTGAGAGTAGAGGAGTGCCTTCAAGCCCACCCCCTCTCCCTTAAGAAGGTCTTAGCAGAGGCACTTGAGGAAGGCCCCTGCGAAAGGTCCCAGATAAGAGGCCTCCAAAGGAAGACACCTGGGCTATGAATGCAGCTATACATAAGCACATGGCCAGCCAAAGAGGGCCTGAGTCCTGACTGCAGCTCCCTCCGGATACTGCAATGCACTGGCTCTGCACTGAGTCTGGCGCTGGGGAGGCAGCTTTCCGCACGAGGCCTGCCAGGTAAAGCCCAAAACATCGTACGCTGGTTTTGATAGCCAGACTCCTCACGTACTGTTTGATTTAATATAGCTCCACAATATCTGTTTGCTATTTTGTTCTTTGGTTTATATTTACACAACATCTCTTTTCTTCCATTTACCTTCAAGCTTTCTGTGTCCTTATATTTCCAAATTTGTCTCTATAAACCCAATAGAGTACATTCTCACTCTATTACTTGTACTATTTAGTTAAATAATGTTTCATGTAATTACTGTTTTATATATATATTTATATGTATAACATTTTATATATATAAAATTAAACTACCATCTTACCATTAATTTTCTATTTCTCTCCTTTGTTTTATGCTCTATTTCGTCTCCTTTGCCTGCTTTTGGATTAATCTGTAATTTGTTGTTGCTCCATATTTACCTCTCTATTAAATTGTAGTTTATAAAATGTTTAATCTTCTTTTTAAAAGAACTCTAGAGATTTACAACATGCATCCTTGATATTTTATAATCTAATGTGATTATTATTATTATTAATTTATTATAGGGAAAGTGGGTCTTTTCTTCCTTACTGCTTTTATTTTTCCATTTTGTTTTTAATATGCAGCACTCTTACTATGGTGTGTCTGGGCATGGTATTGCTGTTCTTACTTTGGTAGGCATTTGCTATGCTTATTAAATCTGTTGATGCTGCTCCTATTTTGAAAACTTCTTGGTCATTATTGTTTTTAAGTATTGTTTCTGCACTTTTCCTATTCTTCTCTACTATGTGGCTCCAATTCCAAGAATGTTTGATCTCTTTACTTGGTTACCCCCTCTCTCTCTCCCTCTCTCCCTCTCCTCCCACTGTGTGGCACTCTATGCTCCTCTCTGCCCCCTCCCACCCCAGTGCTTGATGTTAGAAGCATACCTCAGAGATATTGTAGTTTTGGTTCCGGACCATCCCTACAAAGCAAATATCCCAGTAAAGTTAGTGACACACCTTTTTTGGTTTTCCAGTACATATAAAAGTTATGATTATCCTATACTATAGGATATTATATGGTATAGGATATTATACTATCCTGTACTAAGTATGCAATAGCATTATGTCTAAAAAAAAAAAGTGTACAGCCCTTAATCAAAAAATATTTTATTGCTAAAAAGTGTGAACAATTACCTCAGCCTTCAGTGAGTCCTAATCTTTTTGCTAATGGAAAGTCTTGCATCAATGTTGATGGCTGCTGATTGAACAGGGTGGTGGTTGCAGAAGGTTGGGATGGCTGTGGCAATTTCTTAAAATAAGACAACAATGGAGTTTGCCATGTAGATTGACACTTCCTTTCACAAAAAGATTTCGCTGTGGCATGTGATGCTCTGTGTTGGCATTTGGAATATACTGAAAAGCATATGTACTTCACAGAGCCTGGTTTTCCAAAGTCTTGCAGTTTCAAATATTGACCTTGCAAGGACAGGAAACTTCCCTCAGGCTATAAGTCTCTGTTGCAAGATAAGAATTGAGGCACAGCCATTGCTGGCTCAAGGACAGACTAGTTACTGATTGTTATGTAAAGATACTGGGAGATTGCTGTAGGAAGGAATGTTTGCTAAGATCAAGCTTTTGTTAATTGCCTTACTGGAATGTCATTTGGCTTGTTTCACTGAAAGTTACCAGCCTATACTGTTAAACTATAACCCCACCTATGTTCTTTTCCTGTAACTTCCCGGTCTGGAAAATAAATGCAGGAAGAGAACCCCAATTCGGGGTTAATTTCCCAAGGAAGGGATAGCTCTCGCTTAAGCATCCCAAAGGGAGATTAACTACTTCAGGACTTCTCACTGCTCAGAAGAGATGGGCTTTGAGTAATCCTTTCATCTCCGTTACCCAGGGAAAGTGGGGTGACAAATCTGTGAGGGGCGAAGCAACGCAAAGCATCAGTAGAACTACTTTCAAAATTGAGTCAATCCTCTTAAATCCTACTGCTGCTTGATCAACTAAGGTTATGTAATATTCTAAATCGTTTGTTCTCACCCCAACTATGTTCACAGCATCTTCACCAGGAGTAGGTCCCATCTCAAGAAGCAATTTTCTTTGCTCATTCATAAGAGGCAACTCCTGATTTGTTAAAGTTTTATCATGAGATTTCAGCAGTGACATCTTCAGGCTCCACTTCTAATTCTATTTCTCTTGCTATTTCCACAGCATTCACAGTTACTTTCTCCGCTTAAGTCTTGAACCCCTTAAAGTCACCTGTGAGGTTTAAAATCAATGCCTTCCAAATGCCTGTTAATGTTGATATTTTGAACTCCACCCATGAGTCACAAATGTTCTTGGCAGCATCTAGAATGGTAAATTCTTTCCAGAAACTTTTCAATTTACTTTTCCCAAATCCATCAGAGAAATCACTATCTATGGCAGCTACAGACTTGCAAAATGTATTTCTTAAATCATAAGGCTTGAAAATTGAAATGACTCCTTGATCCATGAGCTACGGAAAAAATGTTGTATAAGCAGGCGTGAAAACAACATTAGTCTCTTTGTACATCTTCACCAGAGCCCTTGAGTGACCTAGTGCATTGTCAATGAACAGTAATATTTCAAAAAGCATCTTTTTTTTGAGTAGTAGTCTTAACAGTGGACTCAAAATATCCAGTAAACCATGCTGTAAACAGAGTGCTGTTGTCCAGGCTTTGTTGTTCCATTTACAGAGCACAGGCAGAGTAGATTTAACAGAATTCTTAAGGACGCCAGGATTTTCAGAATAGTAAGAGCACTGTCTTCAGCTTAAAGTAACCAGCTGAATTACCTCCTAACAAGAGTGTCAGCCTTTATTTTGAAAATTTGAAGCCAGGCATTAACTTCTCTTTTACAGCTATTTAAGTTCTAGGTGAGATCTTCTTTCAACATAAGGATGTTCTTTCTACATTAAAAATTTGTTGTTTAGTGTAGGCACCTATAATGATTTTAACTAGATCTTCTGTATAATTTGCTACAGATTCTACATCCGCACCTGCTGGACATTTTTTTTTTTTTTTTTTTCCCTTATATCCCGTGAACAAACCTCTGCTAGCTTCAAACTTTTCTTCTGCAGTTTTCTCACTTCTCTCAGCCTTCCTTGAATTTAAGAGTTAGGTCCTTTTTCTGGAGTAGACTTTGGTTTAAGGGAATGTTGTGGCTGGTTTGAGCTTCTGTCCGGACCACTGAAACTTTCTTCATATCAGCAATAAGGCTGTTTTGCTTTCTTATCATTTGGGCATTCACTGGAATAGTACTTTTAATTTCCTTCAAGACCTTTTTCCTTGCATTCATAACTTGGCTACCTTTGGCACAAGAAGCCTAGCTTTCATCCTATCTCAGTTTTCAACATTCCTTCCTCACTAAGCTTATTTATTTCTAGCTTTTGACTGAAAGTGAGAGACATGCAACACCTTCTTTTACTTGAACACTTGTAGGCCATTGTAGAGTAATTAATTGGCCTAATGTCAATAGTGTTGTGTCTCAGGGAATATGGAGGCCAGAGGAGGGAGAGAGAGAGATAAGGAAAGGACCGGTTGGTGAGGAGTCAGAACAGACACAACATCTATTGATTAAATTCACCATCATATGTGAGCGTCATTCATTGTGCCCCAAAACAACTATAATAGTAACATCAAAGATCATTGCTCACAGACCATCAAAATAGATATGATAATAATTAAATTTTTTGAAATATTGCAAGTATTACAAAAATGTGACAGAGACACAAAAGCAAGTGTTTTTTGTTTGTTTGTTTGTTTTTTATGGCACCAATATACTTGCTTGGCACAGGATTGCCGCAAACCTTCAATTTGTAAAAAAACACACTATCCGTGAAGTGCAGTAAAGTGAAGCACATTATAACGAGGTATGCCTGTACATTTTCTACTGGCCTGTCTTCCAGTTCCATAGCATATCTTCTGTTGTGTCTAATATCTTTTTAAACTACTTTAATGGGATCTTAATTTCAGGTATTTTAATTCTAATTTCTAGAATTTCTGTCTAAAAGGTTTGTAGGCTTTAATTATCTGGTTATTTCCTCAAGTTTTCTTCTATTTTCTCCATCCTTTTCTATATATTATGAACATGTTCCTCACAGTTCTCTTAAAGTCCTAATTAGCTAACATCAAGGTCTGAATCTCTTATGAATTGTTTATATTGTTTTTCTATACTTTTCATTGTAAAAAATCATATTGTACTGTTTTCTGGCACAGTAGGTGATATGCATGATAGAAATCATAGCTAAAATTATAGAATATCATATGATGGTATCTTTTCCCCTAGTGTAAGGAAATCATTCTGCTACTTAGATGGTGTGGTTTCTGAACATATTAATTAAAGCTGAAATTTTGCCAAGTCTGGCTGCATTCTTTGCCAGAATTCAGCAACTATCCTGAGAGAAAAATTGGTCAAATTCTTGAGGGTCCCAAATTTTACATCCAAAATTCTTCTGGTTTCTCTGTCTCCCTCCATTGTTCATGTATGGTCTTGTGCTCAAAGTCTCAGCATTCTGTCCACACCCAAATAAGCATATGCTCCCAGTGCGATATAGCTGCAAAAGTCAATAACTTCTATGAGGTTCTCCCTTCTCTAGTTTTATAGCATCTACAATTCCCAATGACTTAGCATTTACTAATGACTTTAACCTAATACATTCTCCATTCTACTCAGCATTCTTAGTTATTGTTGACTGAGATACTGGAATGCTATAAAGTATTTCATCTCACCTGAATATTAAGTTTCTCATCTGGAGAACTTTTTGATGTCAAATTTTGGAGCTCGACTTGCCCCTCTACAATCCACAAATTAGATACCAGGTTTGGAGAAAGACTCAAATTACTACATTTTAAAAATAATCTCTGTGATTTTCATCACAGAGAGTTTGTTCACAGACCACATTCTGACTACCACTAAAATAGACCTTAACTTTGAGGTATAAATCATTGGTTTTAATAATCACAAAAACATTTTGAAGCAAACAATGAGATGAGATTAGAGAAGAATATCATTTCAAATACTTCTGCCCTGTCCTACTTCCCAGATCACAATGAGTAAAAGTTATGACTAAGGAGACCAAAATTGTACTAAAATTTTGCTCTTTAAAAGGCATTCTCTTCTAGAACATAAAGGTTAATCTCATTATATTTTATTTTCAAGCAACAGCACCATAACTTTTAAAGTCTTAACTTCTGGGAAGGCATCACAATACAAAAAGATCTTTCCTTTAACAACAATTTTACTATTATTATTTAACATTATTATTTTTTAAATTTCTTATTATATCAACTACATTTGCACATATATTTATAGTTTGTAAACTTCTATAATTTTACATTTTAGCCTGAAAATTAGGAGCCAAATTTCTATTGGTTATAATAATGGCAAAACCTGACAGTTACACTTAATTACAGATACAATAAAAATGTTAATTTGTAGGCTTATAGTCTATTTATTGAATTTATTGATCAGGGAACATACTATAATTCTGAGTTCTGATCTACCAGTTAAGGATCTGCTCCTATTATATTTTCAGTTCAAGTTAGGACATTCCTGGAAGACATGATGTGTTTGTGTTAATAAATAAAAGCAATATTTTCTGCCAACTTTATGAAGTCATAATGTGTCTTTCAATTATTGTCCATAAGTAAAATGTGCCTAATTTTCATCACTTGGCATGGATGCCAGAAGCATTTTGCCTTGCTTTACCAGATGAGTTCTCTCTCTCTCTCTCCCTCTCCCTCCCTCTCTCTCTCTCTCCCTCTCCCTCCCTCTCTCTCTCTCTCTCTCTCTGTCTGTCTCTCTCTCTCTTTCTCTCTCTCTCTCTCCTCTTTTACATAGCTATAGTTGCTGGTTGTGTTTTTCTCCAAACTGTATTACCCAGAGGAAAATATAACTTAAACTCTGATTCAACAATAACCACTGGTTGGAGGTGATGTCATTGAGATGGTGAAAGAAAAAGACCTAGACTTTTCATTCACTGTCAGTTCACTGATTCAAAAACAATGTGTGAACTAGTTGTGAGAATTCCAGAGATGAGGTAAAAGGATTCTGCACCCCACGTGAGTACAAAACCCTCAAAGCCACTAGAGAATTTCACGACACTCACTCACCATTGCCCCTCAACTCTCAGTTTCTTCTTTATTGAGGGAGAGAAGGAAAGAGTATATCATGTGTTCAATATTTCAACTTCCTGAGGGCTACCCAAGGGAACATTTTATTGTTCACCTGTTTCAGAGTACTGATAGTACCTAGCATATTCTAGATATCTGGAGATGACTAAGAACGAAAAAGAGCTAGGTGAGAACGTGCAGTATCACAGATAGATACCAGAGGGAGCAAGAAATATGAGCAACTGAAAAAAAGTAAAAGGCAAAGCCACTGTAATTGAAAACTTGCACACACAAGTCCAGAGAAACACATCTCTAGAAAAGGCTTTTGAGGCTCTCAGTAACTTTAGTAAGGCTAGTAGGTGAAGGGTTTTTTCTATATGACTGGGAGAGGTGGTGTTTTTTACAAATGTATGGATCCCAAGGCAAACTAACAAAGCACATGAAGAAAAAGGAAAAGATAGCTCAAAGGCACTAAATAAATCTCAAAAAAAAAAATCCTAAAGAAATGGATTTATATAAATTGCCTAACCAAAGAAATACAAAATAAGCATAGTAATGATGCCCAATAAACTCTGAAGAACTGTGTATGAACAAAATAAGAATAACAAAGAGATAGAGAGCATTTAAAAAAGACACACAGAAATTTAGAGCTGAATAATACAATAACTGAAATGAAAAATTCAGTACAATGGTTCAACAGAGACTCGATCAAGCAGAAGAAATAATCTGTAGACTCAAACATAGGTCATTTGAAATTATTCACTTAGAGGAGCAAAATAAAAATAATAAAAAAGAGGAAAGACGACCTAAGAAACTGACAGGATACCATTAAGTGGATGTATTATGGGAGTTCCAAATGAAGAGAGAGAGAGAGAGAGAGAGAGGCAGAAAGCTTATTTGAAAAAATTAAAGGCTGCAAGCTTTTCAAATCTGGGAAAGAAGATGTACATCCAGATTCAAAAAGCCCAACAGTCTTAGTTAAGTTGAATACAGAAGACTACACTGAGATCCATTATAAGCATCTTGTAAAAAGTCAAAGAGATTTCTGAAATCAGCAAGGAAAAAGTGATGCTTCACATACAAGGGAGCCTTCATAAGACTATCAACATATTTATCAGCCAAAAACTTGAAGAGCAGATGTAGGTAGAATGCTATATTCAAAGTACTGAAAGAAAAATCTACCAACCCAAAATAATATATCTGGTAAACTATCTTTCAGAAATAAAGGAGAAATAAAGATTTTCCCAGATAAGCAAAAACAGGATTTTTTCACCACTAAAGCTAACTTACAAGAAATGCTAAATGGAATCTTTCAAGTTGACACTAAAGAATGTTAGATGTCAACATGGAAAACATATGAAAGTATAAAGCTCACTGGTAAAGGATAATATATAGACAAATACAGAATGCTGTAATACTGTGATGGTGGTTCATAAATCATATTTACCTCTGATATAGACTTTAAAATGTAAAAGTATAAAAAGTAATTACAACTTTTAAAATGGTAATGGTTACACAATATAAAAATATGAATTGTGATGCAATAACACAAAATGCAGAGGGGGAGAAGTAAAAAGTAGAGCTTTTGTATGTGACTTAAATTGTCATCAGTTTAAAATAAATTCTTATAAATATATTTTTTAAAAATAAAAATAAATATAAGATGTTTTATTTATCCCCAGGCAAACACAAGGAAAATATCTATAGAAGACACACACACACACACAAATGTGAAAATAATCAAAACGATGTCAGTACAAAGAATGAAAGAAACAACGAAAACAAGAGGGACAATACTGCTACGAAATACACCAAAAATATTTAATAAAATGTCAATAGTGAATCTTTCCCTATTAGTAATTACCTTACATATAAATGGATTAAACTCCCCAATCAAAAGATATAGAGTGGCAAAATATATTTTTTAAAAATTCAACATACCATATGCAAAAGACTCATTATCTTTGAGATACTCACTTTAGAGTTAAGGACACATCTAGAATAAAAGAGGGAGAATGAGAAAAGTTATTCCATGAAAACGGTAAGTCAAAAACTGTTACAAGGGATGAAGAAGGTCATAATATAATGATAAAAGGGTCAATTTGCCAGGAAGATATAACAATTTTAAATATGTATGCACCTACCATCAGGATGCCAAAATATATGAAGTAAGCATTGGCATCTATAGGAAGAAATAGACAGCAAACAATAATAGCAGGAGATTTTAATACCCCACTTTCAATTATAGATAGAATAAGCAGACAAAAAATATATATATATATACAGAAACAGATCAAGATTCCTGATGAGTTCAGATGCAAAATTCCTCAACAAAGTACTAACAAACTAAATTCAGTATGATACTAAAAGGATCATACATCATGGCCAATGGAATTTACCCTGAAAAACAAGGATAGTTCAACATACAAAAATTAGTCAAGGTGACATACTTTATTAACAGGATAAAGCCTAAAATTCACATAATCATTTCGATAAATGCAGAAAAAAACATTTGACAAAATTAAATACTCTTTCATGATTAAAACACTCAACAGATTAGGAATAGTAGGAAATTACCTCAATATAGTAAGGGTCATACACAAAAAGGACACGGTTAACGTTATACTCAATGGTAAAAAACCGAAAGCTTTTATAGTAATATCAGAAACAGGAAAGGATGCCTACTCTCACCCACCTCTGTTCCACATAGTACTGGAAAGCCTAGCTAAAGTAATTAAGCAAAAAGAAATGAAAGGTATCTAAATTACATAGAGAGAAGAAAAAATATTTCTGTTTAGAGATTACATGAAAAACATGTAAAAACATGAATTACAAATAAATATAAAGTACTTAGGGATGAACCTAATCAAGGAGGTGAAAGATTTCTACACTTAAAACTACAACATTAATGAAAGAAATTAAAGAAACAAGTAAATGGAAATACATCTTGTCTTTATACATTGAAATTGTTTAAATGTCCATATTTTACAGTGACCTATAAATTCAAAGCAATCTCTATCAAAATCTCAGGAGCATTTTTTGCAAAAGTAAGAAAGACAATCCTAAATTCATATGAAACCATAAAAGACCTCCAATAGCCAAAACAATCTTTAGAAAGAAGAAGCTAAAGGTATCACATTTCTTGAATTCAAAACACATCTTTTTCTCTCTCATTCCATTTCCAAAGGATTCAGATGGGGAAATCCCAGAAGTTAAAATTTTGCGAACAAAAAAATTTCAGTGTTTTTCCCTCACAGAAAGAGTCAATAAATAACTGGGAACAGTAATACAAAGAAACTGTATCAATTTAATCTTTGATACCATTTGGATTGTTTTCATATGTTGGTTATTATGGATAATGGTTCTATGTAAAATTTAAAATTATTTTATACATTTTTGTTGTATATTTGCATGTCTTTTAGATATATACTGTTTTGTATATTCTGCAGCATTATGACCAAGGTTAGTTATTATACTTACAGGTACTTACTGTAAATGAGTAGGGAAAAATGCTCATGCCTGTATATGTTCTTGATGCCAGTCCAAATTAACCAGAAGCCACAGTTACATTGCTCCTTTACCATAACCTCCCTGCCACCACCCCCCAATGGCTTCCTACCTCACTCTGACTTAAAATCCAGTCCCCTTACATTTTCCTACAAGGTTATCACAATCACTCTCCTCCAACACACACCATTACCTCTTGGACATTATCCCCTCTGTCTCCCTTGCTCACTTCTTCCCAGCACCTTTTGCCTTTTTTTATGTGTTCTTCCCTCACTACAAGCACAATATTGACTCATTCGCCTAAAATATATGATCTTTTTCAAATATCCATCTGTTTGACTTGCCTTCTCAATCCCATTATATCTTTGATAGACGGTTAAATTCTCAATGAGACATTCTCTGACTATTCTAGTACTCTGTTAAATTGCAAACAGCCTCTCATATTTAATGTTTGCCTCAGCTATTTTTTTCTTCTTAGCACCCATTACTTCTAATGTACTGTGTATTTTATTACTTATTGTATTAGTGTCTGTTTTGTGGACCTAGACTATAAGCACCATGAAGACAGAGGTTGTTATTTCCTAATTTCTTACCTGTCTGTTGACCATGCCTACTGCCAAGTCACGCTCAATAAGATTTGTTGAGTAAATGAATGAAAAAAAGAAATAAATATTTAGTGTAATACTTGAAAAAATGCAATTGTGCATACAAAACTACTTTATAGAAGTTTAATTACCAAAACTGAGAATAAAAGTATTAGGACGATTTTTCTTAACTCAATGAGTAATATGTCAGTAATAGCATAAAAATGCCTGAATGAAGCACGTGCGCGCGCACACACACGTGCACGCATGAATAAATCCATTATTTAATCGAATTACAAAAGTTTATATTCAACAAAACCCTGAAGACTAATTGCATGTGTAAAATAGGAATAAATGTTATTGTTAACATTTTAATCATGTAAAAAATACCAACAAAATGCTATGTTTAAGCACAATACATGTCTATATAAAGATCAGCTTTACGGTATGAAAGCTATCAATTTTCTGAACTATTTATGGGTTTCACAGTATTA
This sequence comes from Cynocephalus volans, assembly GCF_027409185.1. Classification (NCBI taxonomy): domain Eukaryota; kingdom Metazoa; phylum Chordata; class Mammalia; order Dermoptera; family Cynocephalidae; genus Cynocephalus; species Cynocephalus volans. The sequence goes on along the minus strand of NC_084468.1, from coordinate 142,371,379 downwards.
AACAGAGAAACTCACAAAGAGAGAGGAAATAATGCCTCAAACTGGTGTACAAGTAAAGCTAAAAAAACTTTTAATATATCAGATTTACCACGTAATCTCTGTTGAAACATTAGAATAAAATGTGTAGACTTGGGAGGTCACATTCTCTTTGAATTACCTGCTTAACAATTTAATTTCCTCTGTATCTCCTTTACATTGACCTTTCATACAAACAGGTTAATCTGGGTAATCCTAATTGACTGTTCCTTAAGAATGTACTTATTAAACTACTGTCACATTTTAAAGATAATTTTTATAAATTTATCACCACCAGTACTGCTCACAAATTTTACACCCAGAAAATCTTCCTCTAAAAATCATTAATCAAAATGTTTCTTTTAAAGCTGTTGAACAACAAATACAAAATTAAATGCAAAATGTAATAAGGCTTCTCTGAGGCCTTTATAGGTAAATGATCAATATTAATTTTTTTCTTAAAATACTAAAATATTGATGTAAAATTATCTTTGCATATCTTAGCATTTCAATTTTTAGTGATATTTTTCTCTTAGGACTTGCTTACCCCTTTTTCATTTGCTTATGACTTTGCTGTTTTTGATTAAAACAGGAAATTCCTTTTTTTTAATAATAGCAAAGAAATGTGTTTTTATTTGACAATGTTTACACTTTTTAAAATAACTTTTTTTCTAAAATTAGTAATTCTTGAAATAAGTTAGTTATATTTTAATCCTATTATTTCCTTTGGTTTTTATTTGCAGGAGGAAATTATGTCTAATTACAGAGGAGAAGAATGTCTTATATTTCTTTTCTATTTCCCCATTCATATTAAGCCTAATATTTGTGTCTAATTGGAAAGAAAGTTTCTCAGCCAATTGAAGCAGCAGTGATAGAAAAATGAAGATGCTTTTGATATAAATATGAGTATTTTCATAAGTAAACTAAAAAAATAAATTAAAAAATAGTTTCTGTGGAAAAATACAGAATAATTCAGAGTGAAGCAAAATGCTGCCAAATCTTCAAGCCTAAGCAGGTATTTGATCAGAAGCAGCTGCCTTTTAATTGGGATCAAACATACTGAATGAACCTTCTATAATTGTTTATTCTTTCAATCATAAGTAGTAAAATTTTCCAGGGCTAATTATTCTCCTTCATCCAAAATGAATTTTCTGTGTCATTTAGCAAATACCGATTGGTTTGCCTTCTGAAATGTTGGTGTGTATTTGATGTAAATTCAAAGTATTATTTTAATATTTCTTTATATTCATCCTTAGGATTCAAAAGCTGTCACATACATCAAATATCCTTTGAACAGAAAACGATGTGATAATGAGAGAAATATGTGCTTACCAAATGCACAGAATATAATAGAATTTGCTCCTTGAACTGCATCAAACAAAGAAACAAGACAAAAGGAAGAATGAGCAGAAACTGCCAGACATGGTATTAAGCAAGTCACTTTCCTTACTAAATAAACAATTTAGAACTTCCCATCACTTCCCAGCACATGTTCTGTCATCTCCGGTAACGGCTCAAAACTAATTTTGTGATTTCTCTGACTATGCATCAAAGTTTCAAACATTATCTTCTTCTTTTCTTAAAAGCACTTAGATTATGGACAAATCTGTTGGACATAAATCATGCTGCAGCTTTTTGAATTTGTGATACAGAGGTTTTATCAGGCCTACACATCTCAAATGCACGTCCCCAAAATGATGTCTTACAGAGTTACCAAAGAAATCATTTCCCCATTTTCAATGTCAGATTCAATGACTAAATAAACCTTTGTATCATTCTTGAAGTTAGTTAAACAACTTTCCTTTCAAGTCAGGTATGTTGTACATAGGAAACAGGGGTGGGGAGAGGGAGGCAAGTTGTTTGGAATTTTTGGTCGTTTATATATTTTATTTATGAATTTCTCCTTGGTCTTTTTATCTTCTCTGATTACCACCCCCATATTTTATTTGCAGCACCTGCTACACTCTGCATCCAGAAAATTATCATTCTATATGCCTCTTTCTCTTTTCTGTTTCATCTGCCAGCTTTAATCAAAATCACTATTCTAAGAATATTTTGATTAAGATAATTAAGAAAAATGCACACCTGTTCAGATTATTAACATTCTACATAAGCTTCAATACATTTAAAATGTTTTTAATATTCAAACCTATATGATCCTTTTTAGTTCCTTTTCCTCCAGTCTTTCATAGTCACCTTGTCCTCTTAATCTAAGGAAAATGTCTTTAGCTTCCATCCCAGGTCCTACTGAAAATCTTCCACTACCATTACCAGTATCGCCGATGATACATACATAGTTGGTTATGTTCATCTACGGTTTCTCTCCCCTCATACCTGCTCCCAGACTTAGTCTCAATTATCACCTGCCAGAGCTGTCTTCTTTCCTTTCTGTTATGTCCTTGTGTATATTCTTCCTTATTTTTAATTTCTCAGAGTATAACCAATGCAAGTCTATAGTGGTGACACTTTTATTGAGGGTATCAGAATAACAGGAGTGTGGTGGGAAAGTATAGATTAGAGTCCAAATCAGAACAAGAAACATATTAACTGCTACCTTCAGTATCCTTTCAAGTTAATCTTTTGTCTTTTATATTTGCCTATTGGTATTTCTCACCATTCAAAATTCTCCCCAAACCCAAGCTTTCTACCATTTTTTGGTACTATCTCCAAATTCTCCAAAGTGTTTTTCCTCTGGATTTTTGAGAAGCTGATGACTGTATTCCTGACTGTATTTTATATATACATATGTATGTACATATAATGACCTAACTCCTGTATTCCAGACTGTATTTTATATATATAAAATTATATATATATATAATTTATATATTTATATATTTATACATATATATACATATATAAAAAATGACCTAACACCTAAATGCTTTACTCTTTTAATTTTAATATGCTTTACTTTCCCATCCAAATGAGTAACGATAAATCAAAATAAGCAAGTGAATAAAAGCCAGTAACAGTGTTTATCTAAATTACTTCTTCTGCAAAAGGATCTACATGTTAAGCTTAAGCATCACTTAAGGTTTAAAACATAGGTCCCTTGGACCTTATCCCAGACTCACTTATTTAGAGTAGCTGAGATGTTAGCATAACGATCTGTCTTTCAATAAGTTTGCGCAGTAGTGTTCAAATTCTCTTAAGGTTTGACAGGCATCTATTGTTATGGTTGATTTTATGTGTCCACTTGAGTGAGCCACAAAGTGCCCAGATTAAACATTGTTTCTGGGTGTCTCTATGATAGTGTTTCCTGAGAAGATTAGCATTTGAACCAGTGGACTCAGTAGAGTAAACTGCCTTCCCAATGTGGTTGGGCATATTCCAATCTGTTGAAGACCTGAATAGAACAAAAGGTGGAGAAAGGAGAAATTTTTCTTTTTTTCTTCATTACTATTTGAGCTGGGACATCTTATCTCATTTTCTCCTGTCCTCGACTAGAATTTGCAATCATGGGTTCCCCTTGTTTCCAGGCCTTTAAGCTTGAACTCAATTATGCCACCTGCTTCCCTAGATCTCTAGCCTGCAGATTGTAGGTCATTGGACTTCTCAGTCTCCCTAATTATATAAGGCAATGTCTCATAATAAATCTTTATTATAATTGTGTATGTGTGTGTGCATACACATACATACACACATGAGAGATTTGTATTATCTTTTAATTCATTTTTTCCAAAACTTTTGAAGTACCCTCGTGCATATTGCATTGATTCTGTTTATCCAGAGAACCCTGACTAACACACCTAGGTAAAAACAAGACAATTTCTCTCTCACAAGAATTGGAGTATCCTCCTTAAGTCTCTTGTTCAAATAGAAGTACGTATTTTTAATTTTTTATAGTTTTTGCTCTATATTAGTCATTTTTGTTGCTTATAATGAAATATATGAGACTGGGTAATTTATAAAGAATTTAAAATTATTTCTTACAGTTTTGGTGGCTGGGAAGTCCATGATCCAGGGGGTGCATCTGGTGAAGGCCTTATTCTTGGTGAGAGCTCTCTACAGCGACGCAAAGTGTCACATGGTGAGAATGACCTGAGCAAGAGAGAGCTAACCTTCTCACTTGCCCTCCTTTTAAGGCCATAAGAACTCCATGAGAGGATCAATCCATTCACAAGGACACAATCTAATCACCTGTTAAAGGCCCCACCTTCCAATTACCATATGTGGATTTCACACCTGTGACAATGGAGGTCACGATTCAATAAGTTTTGAGGGAACATTCAATCAACACCCTTTTGAAGCATAGTGCCTTAAAAATATATTGCTTTTACTATTTCATGAGAAAATAATGACATATACTAAGTGATATAATGTTTTATGGTCACATTTACATAAGTAAAATCTTATGGTAACAATCATATGACAATAACGTCTCCATTATTTGTTATTCATCACAGAGTATATATTCATTATTTATTCTAAAACATTGTGTATGTTTACTCTTTGCAAATGATTGTACTAGACTTAATGAGAAGGTAAAACTGCCTTCCTCAACAATCTACAAATTGTTATCAAAGCAATACAATTTGATAATAATTATAGAAATGGTCTACAATGACAATTTTGTAGAGAAAGAATTCATTTTTACCAGTAAACCACTTAAGGCTGTATTTAAGCTGTCCTTAGTTTAAAATTGTTTGTACATATCTAGGTAATATGTAAACAATAATATTGTAGTAAATAAAAGAGTATGTTAGTAAAACAATTGGTTAGAAAGCGGAAATCACTGTTGGAGGATTAAGTGAGTAACTGTATAAAAAGGTTAATAATTAACAGTTTCTTAAGCAAATACCACTTCAATATTAAGGTAAGAAGATATTCTTAATTACATGATGGATAATAGGAGGATATGTCTAAACAAGTAAATTATTGACAGTGGTTTGAATACAAGGAAATTTATATAATAAATATTTCATTTAATAAGTAAATGCTGAAAATATAAAAGTAATATCGTAAAAATTGTTGAAGTGTTTACTAAACTCAGCAACTACAAGGTTTTTATAAGAAGTTTAAAAGTTAGAAAATAGATATTTAAGATGTGGAATTTTAAATATTAATTGTGGATAAAATTCTGTTAATTCTATATACAATCTCCAAATTCTCTTGTAAGAAGAAATGTCTCAGAATGGTAGTCATAAATGATATTCAACAAAGATTTTTATTCAATTTTTTAAAATGACAGACATATAGATATATTTATTTTATGAGAGTATCTATTACCATCTATAATTTCAGAAGTATATGCAATCATTTATGATTTGTAACAAACTATAATCAACTATACAAAGAAACTATAGTCCCTAAAGTTTTTAGCATGCCATATTTCTTTGCAAACTTTTTTGGGTAAGGTACTGTGATGACTCTATCCTACACAGAGATGATGAATTCAGAATAAAAAAGACTAAAAATGATTTTCCACACCTCAGATGGTCTCTAAAGAACATCAGTAAAATTTAGTGTTTTCTAAACACTTTCACCAAATATAGGATTCACGATGACAGAATTGAGGAACTGGTAATCAATTAGTAGCTCCAGGACAACAGGTTATGATAAATTTGCTGGTTGCATGGAGGCTTAACACTAATGCAGAATAAGTGGTTGACATCAAATTGTGATGAAAGGGAAACTGTTGAAGAAACAGAGAAAGGGAGACTACACTGAAATAGAAATTTTCAGTTCCATCTTCTGTTTTTATCAATACAGTCAGAAGACAAAACACTGGCAATTCTTTAAAGCATAGATATCTGTATGACTTATATTAACTACATGATTGGACAGAGAAGATAAAAAATTCAGCACAGGTGGTGTCAGATATACTTGTAACAAAGAAAATTTTACACATAGTTTTGTTTTTCTTAAAGCATTATAAAAGCTTACAATGGAGCTGCATGTAGTGATCTATTAATAGTAAGACTGAGTATGACTAAATTAACTAACTTGAAGACAGCGGAGGCTCTGAGAAAAAAGGTGCTGGTAATATTTTAACTATAATATCATAGAAGACAAAAAATATTCTCATATTATTGGATGAGTGGCTCTAAGGAGCTTTAAAAATTAATGGAGGATACTATAGCCTCAATGACCACATATGTTTACTCTTAAAGGTAGCATATTATTTATTCCTGCCAAATATAATTCATCTACAGTTATAGGTGATAATGCCTATATGAGCTGTCACTTGAAGAAAAAGTAGGACAGACAAACATAAAATTGAGTTAAATTTAGGGAATTCTAGGAAGAGGAAACATCATTTACAAAGACGAGGTATGGAGTAAACTGGCATATTTTGGAGTAGTTATAATATAGGATGAAATAATTTGGGATTAAATAAAGGATGTAATTATAATACATTTTGTTTTTATGCATCAAGGCACAATATCAGGAAATAAAACAAAATATGAGATATTTTTCATAATAATTATTGCAATATAAAAATAATGGTGGGACTTTGAATTAGTACAGCCATTATGAAAAACAGTATGGACATTTCTCAAACAACTACAGTTAGAACTACCGTATGATCCAGCAATCCCACTGCTGGGTATACACCTAAAGAAATGGAAATCATCATGTTGAAGGGATACCTGCCCTCCCATGTGTACTGCAGATCTATTTACAAAAATTAAAATATGGCACCAACCTAAATGCCCATTAATGTATGACTGGATAAGGAAAATGTGGCATATATGCACCATGGAATACTACTCAGCCATAAAAAAGAATGAAATCCTGCCATTCACAGCAGCATGGATGAGCCTGGAAACAATTATGGTACATGAAACTAGCCAGTCACAGAAGAGGAAATACTGCATGTCGTCACTCATAAGTGGGAGCAAAGAAGGAAGGAAGGAAGGAAGGAAGGAAGGAAGGAAGGAAGGGAGAGAGAAACAAAGAAAGAAAGAATACTGATGATATTTTGAACTTTCAGGAGGAGAGAGCAGAACTGTGAGTACTAGAGGAGGGAAAATGGGAGGGGGAAAGTGGAATAGCAAGAAATGGGTTAATGGGCACAAAACAACCAGTCAGGTAAAATAAGTTCTATTGATGTACAGTTGTCCTAGGCATCTATAATTAACATTAATTTATAGCATGTTATTAAATGACTAGAAGAGAGGAGATCAAATGTCCTCAACATAGAGAATTGATTACATTTTGCAATGATGAATATGCTAATTATCCTGACGAGCATTATACATTGTATACAGGTATTGATATTCAACTTTGTACCCCACAAATCTGTATAATCAATTGTGTTCAATTAAAAAATAAATTAAAATAATGTATTTGTAGAAGACTTGTACTGAAGTAGGAAACTCTGCAGATTAGAAAAAGCATTTAAAAAAAATATTCAGGTTATAGGTGAAGATGTGCTGGGTGAAGGCCATAATACTATAAATGGGAAAAAAAAGTATGTGTTATAAGATATTTGGGATGATTCATTATAGAATTGGTAATATATTAAGGAGAAAGGGTCACAATTACCATAATTTTCAAATATGTATGATTTTTCTAGTAATATGATTAAAGAAAATAAATATAAGAAAAATAAACATTTGGAAAAAGAAGCAGTAATTTAGTATTGAAAAGGTTTAAGTTACCTGTGGGGTATCCACTTGGCAATAATAAATAATAGAAATTTTTAGGAGAGAAATAACATGAGAAAAAACAGTTCTGAGTTTCACCACATAGAATAGGTTTATTAGAGACATTTATATTTCTTCAACAGTTTTACTTTTTTCACCTTCCTTATTCATGTTATTTCCATCTTTCCATTAAAGTGCTGTAATAATCAATCTGCTTCATTTAATTATTGGCAATTTGATGGAATTGATCATTTCTAATTTTGTAAACTTCTTATGAATATAATTTTTGTTTTTTTAATCTAAATAGATTTTATATTTTAGAGCAGTTTCAGGTTTACAGAAAACTATTGGTGGAACCTCGCCCATACAGTTTTTATTATTATTAATGTCTTAATATTACTGTGATACATTTATCACAATTAATGCACCAGTATTGGTACATTATTATTAACTGCAGTCCATGGTTTACATCAATCAATTAATGTTTACTCTTTCTGTTGTACATTCCATCATTTTTGACAAACGTGTGCCATGTATCTGTCATTATAGTACCTTACAAAATAGCCCTAAAATTCCCCTGAGCTTCAGTTACCTCATACCTACCTAACTTCTTCTGAACTCCTGTCCAACCACTGATCTTTTCACTGTCTGTGAAGCTGTGCCTTTTCCAGAATGTCATATAGTTGAAATCATAGAGTATGTAGACTTTTCAGTTTGACTTGTTGCACTTAGCGAGATATATTTAAGGTTCTTCTATGTTTTTTTTGTGGTTTGATAGCACATATCTTTTTATCACTGAAAAATATTCTATTGCATGGATGTGCTACAGTTTATTCACTTACGGAAGAATAGGTTGGTTTCTTTCAAGTTTTAGCAATTATAAATAAAGCTGCTACAAACATTTGTATGCAGATTTTTGTGTAGACATAAGTTTTCAATTCTTTTGAGTAAATATCAAGAAGTTTTATTGCTGGATCATATGTAGGCTTATGATTAGCTTTGAAAGAAACTGCCAAACTGTCTTCCAAAGTGATTCTACCATTTTGCTTTCCCACTAGCAATGCATGAGAGTTCCTGTTGCTACACTTCCTCACCAGGACTTGGGGTTTTTTTGGTTTTGATCTTTTACCACTGTAATAATGGTATAGGGGTATCTCATTGTTGTCTAATTTGAATTTCTCTAATGACTTATGATGTGAATTGTCTTTTCATATGCTTACTTGTCATATATATCTTCCTTGGTGAGGAATCTGTTATGGGCTTTGGCCCATTTTTTAATTGGGTTGATTGTGTTCTTATTGTTGAGTTTTAAGAGTTCTTTGTATATTTTAGATAACAGTCCTTTATTGGATATGCGTTTCTCCCGTTCTGTGTCTTGTCTTTTCAATTTTCTTAACAGTAACTTTCACAGGGCAATATTTAATTCACTTTTTTTTTTACCTTATTTCACTAGCTAGGACTTCCAGTATGATGTTGAACAGTAGTGACATGAAGGGGTAGAATTCTTGCTTTTCCCTGATCTTAGGGAAAAAGCATCTAGTTTCACACTCTTATACTTAATGTTAGGCTTAGATCTTTTGTAGATTTTTTTTTAATCAATTTGAGAAATGTATCCTTTATTCCTAGTTTGCTGAGAGATTTTATTCTAAATAAGTGTTGAATTTTGTCAAATGCTTTTTCTGAATCTATTGATATGATCATATGATCTTTCTTCTTCTTTAGACTGTTGATGTGATTTTTGATTTTCAAATGTTAAACCAGCCTTGTATAACTGGAATAGATCTCATTTATTTGTGTTGTGTAGTTATTTTTATATATCTCTAATGTTATTTGTTAATGTTTTATCAAATTGTTATGAATGTTCATGATAGATACTGGTTTTATAGTTTTCCTTTTTTATAATGTCTTTACTTGGTTTTGGTCATCGGGTAATGCTACTCTTAAAGAATGATTTACGAAGTGTGTTCTCTGTTTTTATTTTCTGAAAAGATTGTAGAAAAAAAAAAAAAAAAGATTGTAGAAAAGATTGACCTAAATCCTTTCTTAAATGTTTGAGAGAATTCACCAGTGAATGCATGTGGGCCTGGTTCTTTCTGTTTTGAAACGTTATTAGTTATGAATTTAATTTCATTAGCAAGCATGGGCCTATTTATATTTTCTATTTCTTCTTATGTTAGTTTTGGCACATTGTATTTTTCAAAGGATTAATCTATGTTATCTAGGCTATCAAATAAGTAAGTTTAGAATGGTCCATAATATTCCTTTATTATTCTGTTAATTTTTGGTATGTGTAGTGTTATCCCCTCTTTCATTTCTGCTATTTGCAATTTGTGTTTTCTTTGTTAGTTAGCCTGAATAGAGTTATCAACTTTATTGATCTTTTCAAAGAACTAGCTTTTGGTTTTGTTGATTGCCTCTATTGATTTTCTGTTTTCAGTTTTACTGATTTCTAATCTGATTGTTATTTTTAGTTTTTTGCTATCTTTGCATTTAATTTCCTTTTTTTTTTTTTTTAGTTTCCTCAGGTGGAAGTTTAGACAATAGATTTTAGATCTTCCTTCTTTTCTAATATATGCATTCACTACTATAAATTTCTCTCAAAGCACCGTTTTTGTTGTATCCCATAAATTTTGATAACTTGGAATTTCAATTTCACTTAGTTCAAAATAGTCGTACATTTCTCTTGAGACTTTTTATTTTATGTGTGTGTTATTTGGGAGTATATTCTTTAATCTCTATGTATTTTGGAATTTTTCAGTTATCTTTCTGTTATTCATTTCTACTTAATTTTATTATGCTCTGAGGTCATACTTTGTATGATTTCTATTATTTTAAACTTATTGAGGTATGTTTTCTGGCCCAGAATATACTCTTTCTTGGTTAATATTCCATGTGAGATTAAGAAGAATGCATATGAGGCTGTTGTTGGATAAAGTATTACATAAATGTCGATCTAGTTCTTTGATGATGTTGTTTAGTTCAAGTACGTCCCTACTGAGTTTCTGCCTGCAAGGTCTGCTAATTACTTATGGAAGGTCTTCGCCTCTAATAGTAGTATAATACACTGCTATATATTATTATAATAGTATAAAATATAATTCTTGCTTCTTTTGTGATTTAATTAGGGAGGTTAGAAAATTTGAGTGATATAATTCAGAGACAATAATATCTTGGTCTATGGTGAGTATTATTGAGAAAGAGTGATGTGGAATCTATTTGGATGGATTTTGGAGTTAGTACTGATAGTACTTGCTGATAAATTTGATGTCAACATTAAAAGAAAAAAAGGAATAAGAAACAATTTCGTACCTTTGTCTGAGCAATCAATGTCATTATGTAAGACAGAGAAGATAATATAAGAAAAGTGGGAGAAAATATGTAATTAATACATTTGTTTTGGGCATATGTCTCAAAGATGGCATTTACAGCCATGAGACACTAAAGAAGCAAGCGGGGACAGAGAAGGCAATAGTGCCTATCACTAATATTTAGGGAGTGAGTAGAAGACTAAGAGCAGGAATAGGAGATTGGAAAGAATGACTAGTGTAGCAGAATAAAAACCAGAAAAGTGTGGTTTAGAGAAATATGAGGAAGAGAAAAATACTTCAGGGTTGAGTTTAATCATTTATCTTAAATGCCGTTCAGACTGTGAGTTTCATATATTGGATTTTTAGTCTATTATTATACTTGTATGTTTATTTTTATTATTATAGATTGGATTGTGTCCTCCCCCAAATTGATACATTGAAACCCTAATCCCCAATACCTTAGAATACAATTTTATTTGGAGAAAGATTCTTTAAAGAGGTGATTAAGTTAAAAAAAAAAAAAAAAAAAAAAAGGACTCTACGGTGAAGCCCTAATTCAGTCCGAATAGTGTCTTTATAAGATGAGGAAGTGACACCAGAGGTGTAAGTGCACAGAGGGATGACCATGTGAAGAAGCAGAAAGAAAGTGACCTGCAAACAACCCCTAAAGAGAGAACTTGGAAAAAAACGAAACTGCGACACTTTGGACTAATGCACATATATGTGCATTCATTTCCTAGGGTTCCCATAACCAATTACAATAGACTTGGTGGCCCTGGAAAGGTAATACACATATAGGTATTGATTTTAATGTAAGTAAATTATAAATATATATAATTATTCCTCAACTGTATTATTTCTGTTACTAAAAAGCTCTGTTAAGTTAAACCAGTCATCAACCTCTCTGGGACACAGAATAATGAAGGAATTAGAGCATACAGAGGTCTGCAAAGTTAAATAATTGCATTTTAGAAAAAATCAAATAAAGTAATATTAGACAAATGTCCAAGTCACGTCCAAAGTCGTTGACCATTGAAACCCTGACCATTAAAATGGTGAAGAAGAAAAAATCAATACAATAATGATATGATAAATCCTTCAAAAGAAAGTCAGGTAGCAATACAGTATAGAAGAGACGCCCTTGGGAAATTAATTAAGCCTTCAAACATTTTGTTAAAATTAAATATTTTGTGATCAGACCAAGAAAGTTCAGTTTGAAGTGAAGGAAGATTTATTTTACTAGGGTTGTTAGAAAACTATGCCCCCAAAACGTCAGCACTTGATTCATCATTTGTTTATTTAATAATTAGAAAATTTTCTTATAATCTAAGATGCATTAAATTAAATATAAGGTAGTATTTTTCTATAGTTTTTATTTTCCCAGATAAATTCCTGTTGAAACTTTTACTACAAAGTTTGCATTTATTTTATGAATACTTTTATTCCAAATAAGCTCTTCAAAGTTATGTTTTTTCATAACAAATTGTCTCCATCATCTGTAAGTTTCTCTCAAGCTTCACTCAGGATATCTGTAAAATATTTGTATCTATGAATTAAATAGATTAAAATATAGGTCTATTTACTTATGAGCTGTCAAAATTAATAAGTAAATTATTACCTTATATAATTATTTCTATTTCATATATGTGTATAAAAATTCATACGTTTCTGTAAACGAATACTATTTTTATTATAAATGAATATTATTATGTCAGCTATTTTTGGAAACATAGAGGCTAGCTTAAGACAGTGCTAGAAGATCATTTGAATCATATTTCTTATTGATAAAGCTGATTCCATTTTCAGACACAGTAGTTTATAAAACTTTTGGGTAAGTACTATATAGTGTGATTCAAAATTTACCAATTTATATAATTTGATTAATTATTTTTCATCACACAAATACACGATGGCTAATTACTTTCTGTATTATAATAACTAACTGCTCTATAGAATCTGAAACAAGAATTTCATAAACATCAGTTATATTTAAATCGTATTTTAAAAATCAAAGTATAAGAATCTAAACTATCAAATAGTTTTGACGATCTAAGAAAAATAATTTTCTTATGCTTTAAATTACTTTTTATCATTCATATCATTTTTAATAGAACTAAATGTTATTGATTCCAAGAGGCATCATTTATTTCTTTGCAGTACATAGAAAAAATATTTTTAAAGCATGCAATAAATTGTAGCAGACCATCAATTATAAAAATGGCTTGGTTTTACAGATGTTAAAATGTAGAAAAGTGAGTTCTAAAGTTGATTATTGTATTATTATTTTATTCTGTTTAGTATAACAAATGATAATATGAGAAGATATATCTTCTGAACTTTAGAGAAATGTTTAGCTAATTTCTCCAAAGGCATGTTATAATAATCTTTGTGAAGTGATATAAACTTCTTCATATTTACAATGTAAATTATTCAAAAAACATATTTGAATGTGTACAGTGTTCTTGATCACTGCTTTATAAACAGTTTATACTTCTCATGGAGAAATCTGCATATAATGTATGCCTCATATTTTACGTAGGGTATAAGGAACAGAACATTAGTCATTTAACAGTAATTACCTGTATTTATTTAGCTTGTATGCTAAATGGAAAGTCTAATACTGTCAGTCTGATTTTTTATTTGAATGGGTTTAATAACTGAGTTTTATTTTTTGTTATATACCCTGTTGAGAGAATGACACTAGTTTTTTCTATCCCACTCACTTCCAATTTAATGAAGTAAAGTATTTCTCAAAAGAAAACAGAACATCTTTGAATGATTTTTTTTTATTCTAATTATTGTAGGCATAGAATTCCTTTGAAGTTGTTAGCAAAAGATTGTACTTCTGATGTTATTTTCAATCTGGCAATTACTGAATCATTGAATAAATTTAGTTATAACTATTTGCTGAAGGAAGACAAATATAATGAAGAAATGGGACAAAAATAGTATTTGATCATCCATCTGCATGTCACTAAGGCAATTTTTTATTCAAGATTCTTTCTTGGTGTCTATGCTGCAGTTAATATCTATTAGAGAGATAAAAATATACCAAAGTTCCCATCTCAGCCAGTTACAAGGAAAAGATGAATTAGTGTGTTTGCCTTCATGCAGACTTGTTTTATATCCCTTGATACATCCATCACTTAGGAAAGTAACCCAATTCATGTGCTTGGGTTAACTGTTAAATCGATACACCTTTTTATTTCCAGAGGTAGAGTTAAGAAAAGAAGAGCAGACGGAATGTGAACTTTTCTTAGAGCTAATTTTTCCTCCAAAACAAGCCCTCAAATGTTTAAAAATTAATAAAAATTAGAGCAAATTTGCCCAATAGAATAAAATTACAATAAGAGAAATCCCCCACAATATATCCAATGGAATAGAAACATTCTAGTAATTTATATTTACAGATTTTCTACAATCCATAAAAAAATAAACAACCCTGTCTATGAGGAATGTTGTAATTCTATCACTCACTTTCTACTGAGAGTTTCTCAGAGGATTCACTATTAATGTTGGCATTCAGTTTCCTGGAAACAATTAAGTCTGCCAGGACGTAATGCAGATAGACAGACAGACACACAGACAAGGGAGCACGTGTGCAATCATTAAACCATCATAAAATAGTCATGAAATATCTAAGCAGTTAGTATGAATCTTAAACTGACTCATTTAAATGGTATATGAGGACAGGAAAGAAAAGAAGCAACAACTATCTGTCATATGAGCTGAAGAGCTTTGCAGGGGCCTCAAGATACATAGAGATCAGAGAAAACAGACCATTCTACCTTAGCCAAATAATTGTTTTCCACTGTTGCCAGATAACAAATTTAAAATAAGTAAAATAAAGTGTTAAATATAAGATAATAGACATTCTAAACTTCAGTAAACTTGCTACTATGTAATAAACATCCATAATAAAACTCAAAAGTTACTTTATTTAAAGATTTTAAGAAAGGAATTTTAGACATCAGGTGAATTATTCTAGTAAATCTGTCACATGAAATATAGCACGAACTATGACCTCACCTTCTGAGCATCCCCTAAAACTGCAACAGAGCAAAACTGGTGGAAATATACCTCAGTTGGGCAACAAGTTGCACATCTTTCTATTTTACATAAATAGTGTAAGATCTTTTGCTCCAGTTACCTGGTCAAAGACGAGCTCACTGGTGAATTATATAAAGGTGCCCTCACACATGCACACTCATGCACACACACACACACACACTTACACAACACTCTTGGTCTAAATGATTAATTTTATATGCTATATCTGTTTGCCACTTTTCTGTAATAATCACACGTATTTTTTTTCTAATAAATGGAAACATTTCTACTTAAAAGAACAAACAAATACATGTATACACAGATATTTTACTACATGTATTGTATGAGGGGTACTTCAAAAAGTTCATAGAAAGATTCATATTATCTTTTAATTCTATTTTTCCACAAACTGTTTGGAGTATCCTTGTATATAAATTATGCACATAATTTAATAAAGTTTATCTCTGAAGGAGCCACCAAAACATACCACATAATCCATGAATTGTCTTAGACAGGAAGACCACCTCTTCAATTGTAGCAGTATAGAGGGAGAAACATTCTGTATAAATGAATTAAGATTTTAATTGGAGTGACAGAACACTTCACAGGGATTTTCTCAGTTTTTTTTGTCAATTTATTAAACTCTTGCTGTCCCATTCCTTTAATTCTTGATACCCAATTTCTGTAGAGTGAAATTTGTGGGATGTGGCCTGTGAGACACACTATTTTGTCATTTTGTTAGGAGACACAGTGTTTTCCAGGCAGGGTTAAGGGACCAGTTGTTACTGAAGACAGTTAGTATTCAAATTTATAAATTAGAATTATACCGAGATACCACTGCACACCCACAAAAATACACAAAATTATAAATACACACAACACCAAGTTCTGCAAGAACGCAGAGCAACTGTAGTATTTTCTAGTGCTAGTAGTAATGTAAAATGCTACAGTGTCTTTTGAGAAAGTAAGCCTATTTCTTATAAAGTTAAAAATACCCTTATCTCACTACCTAGCAATTTTGTGCCTAGTTATTTATCCAACGATAAGGAATAAAAGTCCACACAAGGGCTTGTATACACAGAATCTTCAAGGAAGCTTTGTTCATCATAACCAAAACCTGGACATAACACAAATATGAATAAAATATTTTGTATTTATACGAAGAAATACCACTCGGCCTAAAAAGGATTGAGTGACTGATGTACACAGCTTGGATGACTGTTATTTATTTCTTGGTGAAAAAAAATGGGGCACACACAGAACAATGCCCTGGTTGCCTCAGAATAAGAGTAGGTTGTTGGATGAGAAGTGCCATAAGGAAAAATTTTTTAGTGTTTAAATGTATTATGTTTTTATAGGAGTGTGGGTTGCATGGTAAATATTCTTGTCAAAATTTACCAAATTGTACCTGTAGGATACTGAAACTCGCTGTACATACATTTCAACTAAAATAAAGAACTATAAATAAAAAAATCCCAGGCTCAGGCAGTTTTTCTCCCCTTTCCTCCCAGCAGTTAAGTAAAGGAGCACCAAGAGCAAAAACGGGAATTAATTCAGAATTAGTGTTTGTCAGAGAGAACAAGTGAACAAGAGGGAGAAATTGATGTTATTGGAATGAACACAGTTAAAAATGAGAGGCCCAGGGTGCCTGACTGTAGAGGGAAAGAGCTGAACCCTGGAAGGAAATCAATGGGGAAATGTGGACGAGGTCAAGACTGGTTAAAGAAAAGGTTTAGAGAGAGGAATAATGCTGGAATCACGGGAAGATGCAGTCAGAAAGCTCACAGTGCAAATGTAAGATTTCAGAGAATTCAGCAATTCTAAGTTTGACAAGCTCCAGGCGTTGCTGATGCAAGTGACTGACTGACCTACGTTGGTTTACTAGTTTCCTACGGCTGCCATAACAAAGAATCACCAACTGGGTGGCTTAGAGGAGCAGAAATTGATTGTCTCAGGGTTTTGGCAGTTAGAAGTCCAAAATTAAGGAGTTATCCAGGACTCGTTCCCTCTGAAGGCGCCAGGGAAGGTTTGCATGTGGCCTCTGTCCTAGCTTCTGGTAGCTCCAGGAGCTCCTTGGCTATAGATGAAGTTCTTTCCACGTCATCTCCCCTCTGTGTATGTCTCTGTCTCTTCACATGACGTTCTCCCTAAGTGTGTGTCTCTGTGTCCAAATTTCCCATTTTTTATAAAGACACAGCCATATGGTATTAGGGCCCAAACTAATGACCTCATCTTAACTAATGACATCTGCTATGACTGTATTGCCAAATAATACCATATTCTGAAGTACTGGTGATTAGGACTTCAACAAATGAATTTTGGGAGGACACAATTCATCATATAATGCATGGCTGTGGGAGCCAGGTTTTTAAAGGAATTGAGAAGTTAGTGATGAATACTGAGAATGATGAGGGATGGATGATTTTACATGACATGGGTCAGAGGGAGATGTAGCACATTCTAGATGTAGCACAGGGCACAGAACAGGTTGCCAATGAAGAATGACTATTTGGAAGAAAGTGATAATTTTTTGAGGGAAAGCCAAGTTGACCTATGTGCTGGCTGAGAATGCTGAAGAACTAGATTGTCATAAAGGTGGCAAGGTGACAAGGCTACATGGATCAAGAGATATCAGAGAGTAGGAAGGCAATGGGATTCCAGGTGAGAGACTCATCCCTGGCATCCCAGGCAGGTTTAGGTGCTGCCTGTGACCTGCATACTTCCCTTCCCATTGCCCTCACCATGTTTACTTAAAATGGCATTACACTTCATGTCCTTTGGTACTTAGGAGGAAAAGTCCAAACTCTTTTCCCCAAAGTGTTTTGCAATAACTGTTTCATCAGTTTGAAATGTGATATTTGCATGGCTCGGTCATTAATGTCATCCAACTCTTTACTGAAATGTCACCAGCTCAGAGAAGACTTCTGGGCTAATAGAATAAAAAATGGCTATCTGGCCAGCATCTAACACTCACACCTTGCTTTAACTATTTGCATAGAAGGCCTCACTCTCTGTCAAATTTCTAACTTACTTATGTGATCTATTTCATCACACCAAAACGTAAGCTTGAAATGAAAAGGATCCTTAACTCTTTAGATCAGTTCTGTGTTCTCTACAACAAGGGCAGTGACTGGCACACGGAAGCATTTAAATGTTTGTTGAATAAAACATGATGTCTGTTTGCATCAACATTGTGTTTCTAGCATATAACACAGACCTTGACATAAAGCAGGTGCTCAATAAATAATTTTGGATGTGTTAATATATAAATAGATAATTGACCAAATGCAATAGGTCAAGTATCAAAGGTGATACAGATTGAGAGATATGATGAAATTTTCCAGCTGAAAGTTTTCAGGATGAAGTACTTTCATATAAATTCTGGGAGATTTAGTAAGGGTGGTAGGCTGAATAATGGCCTGCAGAGATGTTCAGTTCCAATCCTCAGAATTAAGCTAAGGATCTTGAGATGAACGGATTTTCCTGGATTATCTGGGTGGGCCCAACGTAATCACAAGGGTCCTTATAGAAAGGATGCAGGAGGATCAGTTAGACAGAAGGTGATGTGATGGCAGAAGCAGAGGGAAGCAGTTCAGATTGAAATTTGAAGATGCTGTGCTTCTGGCTCTGATGGTGAAGAAAGAGGCCACAAGTCAAGAAATGTGGGAAGCTTCTAGAAGCTGAAAAAGACAAGGAAATAGATTCTCCCCTAATATGTCTGGAAGGAATGCTTCCCTGTGTACCTATTTTAGATTTCTGACCTCCAGAACTATAAGAGAATAAATATGTGTGCGTTAAGTTTGTCATAATATGTCATAACAGCAATAGGAAACTAATACAGTTGGTCAGGGGAGAAGATAGAGGGACAGAATTCATAGATCCATCAAACATCTGAAGGGATCCTTGGATGGCAGGTTTGATTTGCTGTGTTATATTTATAATGCAGTTACTATATTGTAGTATATCACTGAATATACATATACATGGAGAAGCGTACATATATATGTTTGTATAGGATACTTACATGATACCAATTCATAGAATAAAATAAAAATGTTATCACTTAGTTACTTTGCATATGTATGCGAACTGATATTTTTAAAGGCAGAAATAGTTTCCCCCCTTTGCCTTACCTATGGTTTCCCTCTTTATTCTAAACTACGTATAATTCTCCCTTACAAAAAACAAGAATCCTGTACATGGAATGCTTTAATGCTGCCTCACAATAAACTACACCTAAGTCATTGCATAGCAATCAGAAAGCAAAATTTTACAATTCAGAGAAAATTTTTACATGCTTACTATTCAAATTGTGGTCCATAGATGAACAGCATCAACGGCACCTGAACACTTACTAGAAGTGCAGGATCTTACTCCACCCCAATTGTATAGAACGAGAATTTTCATTTTAATAACACCTCCAGGTAATTCATATGCACATTAAATTTTGAAAAACACTGGCTTGTTTCATCTAATCATATTTTGTTTTGTGAATAAGAATTTATTTTCTAAGAAATTGAAAATCAGGGTTAGGATGAGAATTCAAATCCCACACTTTTCAACCAGGAGCTCTTTCTATTAGGATTTCTTTCTTTTCTTTGCTCCTACTTTCCTTCCTTCCTTCCTTCCTTCCTTCCTTCCTCTCTCTCTTTCTCTCCTTTCTTTCTTTCCTTATTTCTTTCATTATTTCTTGCCTTTTTTTGGCTGTAGTCTTAATAATAGAATTTTTAAGTAGTTTTCATGTTTTTTCAGAGAATAATTGATACATATCTTTGACATAAGTCTGAAAATACATAGAAGTAATCACTGTTATCAAGTCAATACTGTTTATGTTACTATATTTGAAATATTTGATCCTTGAAATTGAAACTACCAACTACTAATTTTGACCAAACATTTTACCTTTAATTATGATGACCACTTTAGGGTCTGGTTGGGGGGCGGAATACAGCTGACATATGGGTATGTACATGTCATGTGATATGGGCATCATAGGTGTAATCTTCCTGGTGGATTAGTAATTTCAGCCTCTCACCTCCAGAGATAGTATTTGACTATAAGTCTGGGTTCGGGGAGTCTACAAAATATTCATTTCTTTATTTCAAAATGGTGGGAAAATATCCACAATAGAAGAAAAATGAGTCCATAAAGCTGGGGAAATCAGCAAAGTCCTGAGTATTAAAAAGAGATTCAACCTAAAAATCCACTGATGTAAAAATGAGAAAACATGATGGAAAGTGTTGGTTTCTTGAATGTGCTGAATTGCAAACTAAATTACACTTATTTTGCTACCAATTTTACTGATTTTTAAAATTCTCACAAAGGCCATGATTAAATTGTCCTTATAAATATTGCATAAAATCGCCCAATATTTTACTTATAGTAAATGCTCTATATTCTAAAGAGAAAGATCAGAAATAAAGCTCTTTAAGAGAGCACTTAAATATGAGTGATAAAAATGTCAATCTAAATAGCTTGTCCTACTACATTGATTATAATAAATCAATTAGTGACAAAAAACTTAAAATCAGAACACAGACAAAATATGAATATATAACAATTGAAAAAGAGTATTAAACAATAGATTCATAAGGAGGAACCCTTTTTTATTAATTATTCTGTCTGTGCCTTTTTATATATTGTCAAACTACACTCTTTTTTGTAAATTCTCTACAGGAGAAAATGATTTATTTATTTTAGGCTAACTAAAACTTAATCTTGGGAGTTCTATGGTAATCTTAAAAGAACACACATTCATTTTTTACAGTTTATATTGACCAAAATTAATTGTATTTTTTACTCTCCCTCCAGTTTCTCTTCTAACCCGTCAAATCTGTCACTTAAATATACAATTCACAGTGTCATTCCTTAGGGGTCAAAATGTAAGTAATCACAAATTTTCAAGATGTAAACATATTCAGGATATATCATTATTTTCTTTATTGCTTAAGGTATTGGGAGAAAACTCATTACATGTAAAATTGAAATAATAATGGGATGCATCACAAGTCATCAAGTGTGCTTTTTTTCCATAAAATAAAACTCAAACAAAAGTGACTAGATTGATCAGGAAAACTTGCTTGTTCTACATTTTAGCATAAGAAATGAAAAAAAAACAGTGTTTTGAAATCAGTAGTTATATGAGCATAGACGTACATCTTAAGCAATATTAATATAGATAGGAAGTAGATTGCTGACAGATAGATAATTGATAAGTAGTCACGAGTCCGATAAATTGACAGATGACTGAGTTGTGTGTAACAGTCAGAAAATACATTGCTATTTTGAATAAAAATGTTGAATAGATTATAAGACAAGTAATGAATAGTGATAAATCCTGTAAGTTCAGGTACAGAATGAAGTACAGCTGGCTCTGTCAGGAAAACAGGCCCTGGCTCCGTCAGGAAAACAGGCCCTGGCTCCATTACTGACTAGCTGTGTAAATACACTGACATCACTGAACTTCCAAAACCCTTTGTTTTTTCACTGTTAAAAAGATACTATTATATTAGTTTACCTCTCAAGATAAAATTGAATGAATCTATTAATATTTAAACACTATTGCATTGAACCAAGTATAGATATCACATGAAAATAATGAGAATGAATTTGAGTAATGTCTTGATTTCTTTAATTATACATGCATGACTTTAACAAGGTTATCAGTATCACATATATATAAAATATACATAGGTCTATATTTACTTTAAAGAGAGCACCACTGAAGCATCAAATTAATGAATCGGTCTCTCATATTATTTTTGTATTGAAGTCATAATTCAAGCATAGACCCTTTTGATTCCTTTCCAAGAATAATTAATATTTCTAAAATGAGAGATGTCACCTTTTGAAATCAATATCATAATTTAAATATAATAGGTCCTAATAATAATATAATTTATTTGCATATTCTCATAATCATTATTAAGGTAAATAGCACTAAAGTTTCCATTGAATATGATGAGTAGAAAATTAAATTTTCCTGTTTTGTTAATGATTCATGTTATAATAAATCTCCAAGTAAACAGCCTCTTGTGTGGGCAGGAATCCTGGTTCAGATGCTTCTGATGCGAGGAGTTAGACATAATTATTCCCTCCGACCTTTTGTCTCTTTCCATAGCCACGGATCACTTACGTCTGACTGAAGGCAAGATTTTGTTTTTGTTATGTTTGTTGTTTTCTTTCTGTTTGATAAAGCACCAAAAAATATTCAGAACACTAAGGGAATGTGGGGAAGCGGGGGTCATCTGTTTGTTCTTATCTGAGAGTCTGGATTTTAGTCCTAATGGAGAAATAACAAAAACAGGTTGAAGGAGGCATGTTCATTGCAAACAAAGGCAGTTCTACTATTAAAATACAAACAAGATTTGGGAAAGGGGTCACCTGTCATACAGACACACACATACTGTCAGGGAGCTCACAAGCAAAGTCCTCTATGTCCAGACAATCAAAAGAAAAGACCGCAGAGCCCTGTAGAGGAGCTTTTTTATGGAGGCCTCCACTTCCATGTAGAGGTCAGAACATCCCCTAAGTGGTCTATTCGTACTGCCCTTCAATGCCCTTCCATGAGCAGTCTCACATGCTGGAATGTAAACAAGCCTGCTCCTGCCTATAGGTAAAATACTATCTCAGTACTGTGAAACAAATTGCTACAAACTAAGCACCTTAAGACAGCACACTTTTATAGTCTTACAGTTTCTATGGATCAGGGGTCAGGCACAGTTTAGCTGGTTTACTGCTTCAGGATCTCCCCAGGCTGCAATCTAGGTGTCAGTTGAGGTTGTGATCGCATCAGAGGCTTGACTGTGGAAGGATTCACTTCCAAGCTCCTGCAGGCTGTTGATAGAATTCACTGAGACCCCCATTTTCTTTCTGGCTTTCAGCCAGAGGATATCCTTAGGTCCTAACCTGCTTCCAGTGTCCTATCATGTGCCTCAGACATAGCTATTTCAAATGGGGTGTTTGCTTCCACAATCAAGCAGGAGAATCTGTCCTCAGGGAGGCCTCAGTCCTTCTTTTAAGGGGTTTAATCTTATGAAGTAAGACTTACACAGGATATTCTCCCTTTTGATAACTTAAAAGCAACTGATTTAGTATCTTAATTACATTTTCAAAATATCTTCACCTTTTCCACATTCTACAGGCTAAAAGCAAATCACAGGTTCCACTACACTCAAGAGGAGGGGATTGTACAAAAGTGCAACTCATTCAGGGTGTGCCCACTACATTTTCTATAGGTATGGAAATTTTCTGAAAAATTAGGGTGTGGAATTGAAGAGGAGAAGACTGGTATTTCTGGGAGCAGCACTGATGAGCTACATCAGAATGCATCCAGATAAAAATGCCCGAAGCACTCTTACTAACTTGGGGCAATAGATGTGTGTGCATCTGTGTGTGTGTGTCTGTACTGGTGTGTGTGTTCAAATTAAAATATCAATTTCTCTAAGAATTTTTACAATTTTTGGAACCAGGTTACTTTGTTTGAGTCATCCCCAAGTTAGTGTAAGGTGAATGAATCAATTTCTATTTCTCTCTCATTTAGCATAATCATTGTTACATGAACAAATTTAAGGAGCTTTAAACTGTGGCCAGTAAATTTAGTTTGCTCCAGAGGAGCAATCCTTCTGCCCGTGATTGCAGAACCTACCCTCCAAGATGATATTTTATTTTTAACTCCATCAGCAGGTAGCAAGCACCAACCAGTTGTAATTTGTGGATATGTGTGAGCATCCTAAGGTTCTAGTAATTATTTGGGCTGAAGAATCACAGGAAGGTGTCTAGTAAAAAAGATTTAGGTTTGCAATATGAGGGTTTCAATACTGGCATAAATATTAAGAATTTTTTGAATGTACAATATTATAAATGATGGCTGGTAGCCAAGGATGCTAACAAGCAGTATATTAAAAACAGATTTCTGGGCCGACCCCATGGCTCACTCGGGAGAGTGTGGCGGGCTCCCGCCGCGGGTTCAGATCTTATATAGGGATGGCGGGTGCACTCACTGGCTGAGTGCGGTGCGGGCGACACCAAGCCACGGGTTGTGATCCCCTTACCGGTCACTAAAAAAGAAAAAAAAAATAGATTTCTAAATTAACATAAGACCCGCATAGACATAATTCTCATTTAGCTATCTTTTCTCTTCTTTATCCATGAATAAGACAAAATTATGCAGAAAAAAAATCAATTTGCAGAATAGTTTTCCAACCAGAACTCTTATGTGATGACTACAGAATAAAATTCAAGGTCTATCTCCATATTTCATTTAAATATGCTTAGAAGCTAAGCATGTCCAGGTACCTTAAATGCAGTTCTTGGACAGTAGGTTTATACTGTGTCTTCCCTTTCACAACAAGCTATACTACTGTAGTCTCAGCATGCCTAAGGATTGTGGTTACCTATGGTAAGAAGGTCAGCCAGACTTCTTATTTTTTGAATAAGGAAATTGTGATCACGTGATCCATATATAGGAGCACAAGTTATGAACCCAACTAAGAACATACCTTCTAGTTATGCCTACAAGTTGTGTCTAAGTTGCTGAAAACTTAAACTGATTGACTTTCACACATTAGGTGAAAAAGGTGAGGGGCAGGAGTGCCAAAATTTTCACCTACATTTCATGTCTAATTGGTAGTTTTGAAAAGCCTAAAATGAGTGTGTGCTGAGTTCACTGTCTTATTCCTTTTCTCTGGCTATTTTTGTGGTATCACTCTCTGTTACTGCCCTGATTCTTCTAAAGGGCAAGGATCATGATTAATTCAAATAACCTCTAATAATACTTTATATTCTAGGTACTCAGTAGGTGATCATTGAAAAGGTGAATGAATGAGAAGGAAATAATTCAGCCTATAATTAATGATGTAACATAACCAATACCAAAAGGCAAAAATAAAAAATAGAAAAGAGCCTCATTCAAATTATTTACTTGTACTAAGGCAAAGAAGGCAAAATAAAGAAGGACTTTTAAATGTGAAAGTAAAGCAAGGGTAGCTTTATAAAATAAGATAACTTCAACTCAGTGTATAATGCCTGCTTGTCTCTAAAATATATTCTTCTTGAAGCTTTTGAGTTTCTGAAAATGCATTATTATCAAAGCTGGCATAGCACAGCTTGCCTATTACTTTGATGTTGGATGGCTAGTTCTTAAGCTCTGTTTTCTTTGTGGCTGAATCCTTGGTTGAAGGGTTGCAAGACTGCCAAAATAAAGTAAAGATAATAGCAAATATCAGACAGAATAGTATATCCTACACCACTAATCACTAGATTAAAATAAAAAAAGATTACAAAATTACAGTGAGGTCTAAATTTACCTTTTCAACTAAATAGCTGTGTTGATATTTTTCTTATAATACAAGAATGTTTATTTTATTCTATAATGCTTGTTGTATTTTCTAGTGACTGATTGGTCACATTAATTTAGCTAATACACATTTAACAAAGACAAACATAGGACAAGGTTGTCACAATTTTGTTTTAATGTATTATACAGTATTTGTAAAATATTTCAGTCTAAGCGATTGCTTATAAGGAAACATATAAACATGTTTTCATTAGTCTCTTATAAAGAGTCAACAAATAATTTGAGGAAACTGAATTTTGTGTGCAAGCATACTATGGGGAAAATAAATCTATTGACATCTACCTGAACATCATAAATGCAAACATTTTTTATTATTCCACCTGAGATCTGATCCTCCTTGATGATGATAATGACTGGGAACAAATGCAGTTATATGTAAATATAATTTAAGGAAATATAAACTATGTAAATTATATGTAAAAAGCACAAAAGCTGTAATTATTTAAAAATTCAACAGGAGTTTCCTGATTGATTACTGAAGCTTAGGCACTATATCACACAGCAGTAATATAGGGAGACAACCCCCTGCCTTCTAGCACCCTGGCTCTATCAATTATTGCTTATGAAAGTATTAAAATAAAAACACCTAATCCCACTTCTGGAAATTGCAATTCAGAACCTCTCATGCAGGTTATTTATTTTTATTTTCAGTTGGAACATAGTTGATTGTACATATCTGTGGGATATTGCATTGAATATCAATACCTGTGTGTAATACATGATGTTCAACCCAGGATAATTAGCATATTCAACATTACACAATGTAACCAATTTTCATGGCCCTTTACCAATTCCTCCCTTTACCCCCCTCCAGGTTCTAAGCAATTCTATTAACATCCTGTGATTTGAATGAACAAGTATTTTTGAAAATCCAGCCTTCTATGACTCACTGAGTAGTGAGAAAGACATCATTAAAATAATTCTAAGAACACCATGCCTTGAATACAAAATGATCATTGATAAAGTATACCTAGTCCATTGTATTTTTTTCCCAAAACTCATTTTGTAAGTCTGTTTCATTTTGGATATTGAGTAGATGGTAAAAAAAAAAAAAAAAAAATTATTTTGCAAAACATTGGTCATAGGATAGGTGGGGTTAGAGAGGCAACCACAGAACTGATCATGAAGTGTACTGACCATTTTGGAGTTTTTCTTAAAGGCAATAGGAACTCACTGAAGAATTTTGAGTAAGAGTCATATCTATAGTCTAGAAAATGAACACTAGTTTCAGAGTTAACATCCAGTGTCCCAATTCTTACAGGAATTCTTATAAGATGAAACAAATAAACAGGAAGCTGCTACAGTAATCAAACTGAGTAATGAGGGTGGCCTGACAGACAGAACCAAGTGGATTCGAGGGAAATTCTGCAAGGTGAATAGAAAGAATGTGGTGAATTGTTGGGTTTGTGGTATATGATAGAAGTGGAAATACAGAATGAGATGATTCCTTCAAACCCCAGCTTTATTGTCACATCCTAAGAGATCTTTCCTAAACTCTCAATCTGTATTATTTTTCCCTGCACTTCCCATTAGTATAATATATTCTTCTTTTATTGTGTATATAGAAATTTACATCTGTATATTATTTTTATATTTATATATATATGTATAATATATAAAACTATATAGATATATAGTGCCCCACTCTGGGGGCCAAGGGAAAACTTCCTCTTCGGCTCTGAAGTTTCATTAATAAAAATCACTGACAAATTTAGATCAGCATGAAGAAAAGACATAACAAATTTTATTATTTAATGTGCTGAGAGAGGGCAAAGCATAGGGGAATCACAAGAGAATCATGTCCAATTTTCCACTGGGGTACAGAGCTTATATACCTATCTCTATAGGGAAAGAAGAGATGAGGGTGTAGAAGTAAATGATGCTTAGTGGGGCACAATGAGCCTGGAGAACATACAATGGCCTGGGACAAGGTCTGTCTGGTCAGCAGAGCAGACAATGAGTGGTACATTATTTCTTCAAAATACTGAATGGTACCAAAATAGAAGACAATTGTCTGTGACAAAAGTTAGTCCAGGTTGTTGACAGGTTCCAGTCTTCCGTTCTATGATATGAGTTAAGTTAATGAAAACTCAAGGAAAGGGCCAGAGATAATTGTCTTCTGTGTTTGGTGGGTCTGGACTTTAGGCAGATAAGGCACCAGCTTCATCCTGTGCTTTGGAGAGTGAGAGAGGATTCAGAGGCAGGGACTGAGAAGGGAGTCAGAGAGAACTTGAGGCTGCTTCTTTATTCCAGCATGTCAAAGAACAATATTCGGGGTAACAGTTTTTGAACCCCAATACTACTAAACCATATGATCTTAGAAGAAGAGAACCAGTTTTTTTTGTTTGTTTGTTTGTTTTATTTTTTTAATTACACTATTTCCAGTAACTAAAATAAGTATTAGAAGGTTAGTAATTATGTCTAGAAGAATATAAATAAGATGAAACCAACCTATCCATAATCTACTTCTATTCTGCTATCAGGAGTTATGTATTTCTAGCTAATTTGACCTCTCATTTCCAGCCATTGTGATCTTTTTATTTTCTCTCATTACTTACTCTCATCTCAAACTATTCCAACTTTTCTCTTTTCTCCTATGCAAATATCCAAATAAAACTTTTCCTTAAAGATTTTGTTTTTAAATATCTTCATGTGTTATGTGTGAAAAAGCTAGAAGCCCTGAGTGCAGTTAGAAGATCATCTAAAAGATGAAGAAGCAGAATAATGCAACATGACTTTATCTCTGTTAATTCCTGGGAAGAGGTCTAAGGTATTTTCTGGAAGACCAGTGGGAAAAGTTAGATATCAATACCAATACTAATGTGAGTATAGATCTTTAAAACTAAGAGAATGCATACGACAGCTAGAGGAGTAAAATTTGATGCAGCAACTTCCTTTTCCAGTCAGAATGGAATATATGCAAATGAATAGTCCTAGTTCTAGCCCAAATCTTCCCATTGTAAACACATAGACACTGGACAGAATATGTAGAACAACTATTTTCAGACAATGGAAATTACTCAGCATATGAATATAATACTTGTGAGAAGGAAAACAAGCAAGATGATCATTACAGCAGCCTCAAATTTCTGCCTATAGGTAATTTCTGGTCTAAAGTAGGAGGGAGAAACCATTGAGGCTTAATCCCCAATGTAACTGTTGAGGGTGGGAAATCCTATTACGGTAATTTGAAGGTGGGGCCTTGAAGAGCTGATTAGATTCTGATGATCATGCTTAGTGAATGGATTAAAAATAGTGGTCATGGATGTGGTTCTGAGGGCTTTAAAGGAAGAGCACATGAAAGTTCACTGTCTCTACTCTGCCATTTTCTGCCGTGTAAGACCCATGGGTCACTGTCACCCCTGCCAAGAACTTCACCAAATGTTTTCCCTGGACTTTGGACTTCCCAGCCTCCAAAACTGTATGTGCATTTTGTTTTCTTTATAATTGACCCATTTCCAAGACTAATACAGACACTGGGCTTTGGAGAGGCAAAAATGGCTATGAAGGGCAGAATATAAAAGAGGAGGGAATTATGCTTTAGGTGAATACTATTCAGTGCATATGTAAGATAAAATTTCAAAACATCCCACAAAAAAACAGTGCCAGGGAGAATAACTCTACTGGTGAAAACTTTCCTAAATTCACAAATGGCTGAGAGATGTTAAGAGTTCTAGCCAGCTAGAGAGAAGAAACTTTATTCTATGCACAGAACAATCAGAAGAGATACTGGAAGTGTTACTCTTTAGTACCACTACTAAGCTAGTCCTAGTGTAAAGCTATTCTAGTCTTACTTTCTATAGGATTAAAGATACTTCCACATTCGTAAAAAGAACACAAGAAAAAAGTTAAAAATTCAATAACAATGCATTCATAATATGTAACAAGTGATAAAAAGTATGTCATGCAAAGAAGCTGACAGAATATAATATAGTCAATACCTATATATCCAAAAATGGAAGAGATGACAGAATTCGTAAATGATAACTTGAAACCAGCTGTCATAATATATACAAGGATTTAAAATAAAACATGAAGATAATAAAGAATTAAATAGAAGATATTTCAAAAATAAAAAACTGGAACTTTTAGAACTCGAGCTCAGGATATGAAAAATACACAAAAATAAAATAATAAAATAAACTAACACTGCATGAACTTAACAAATTAAAATTCAGAAGAAAATATTAGTGAACCTGAGAACATGGCAATAGAAATAGTAGGCTATCACACAGTGTCATGTATTCTAGCCAATGGTTCATTTGTGATGCTATGGCAATCTATGTTGTACAACATTTGGTAATTATTTGATAAACTAATTTAATTAGACTTACTCTTTCATACAAATTAGAAACTGGAAAAATAAAAATTACTAATATTTGTAAGGAGAGGTCTAGAATTCCTGTTCTTAATGCAATTAAAATAACCTGGAAATAACTAGCTTTCCCAATGTACCAATTTTTTTACATCTATAAAATAGTCACTGATTCTTAAGCATAGTCCCTGTATGATCCATTATGAATCAAAAGTATAAAATATATAAAATTGCTAGACTACATTGTGAAAGGTTGCCTAAAAGTTGAGGCATTGTTAACAATTTCATAACATACTTCACTCTTTGAGAGTAGCTCCCTCTTACAACTCTAACATCTGTTATTTGAGTTTGACGATTTGATTATATATTGGCAAGCGGGTTTACATTCACAAAACTATTGTGTAGTTAAGAAGGAATTTTAAGCATTTTTTTTTCGCTTAATCAAGTATTATTTATGCCATTTATTCTTATAACATTTTCTGTTTCCGGTTTTAAAAATTTGGGCTGACCAGTTAGCTCAGTTGGTCAAAGCACAGTGTCATAACACCAAGGACAAGGGTTCAGATCCCCATATTGGCCAGCAGCCAAAAAAAAAAAAAAAAAGAGCTAATTAAACTAGTTAAATAATAATTTAGTTTGGTTTCACCTTTAGAAAAGAGAGGGTTCGGAAGGAAAGAAACAATAAATGAAACTAAGTAATTCAAACAGTAAGCCAAAAGTTAAATTAGGATGTTGTACTGGTAGCAATACTATTGGCTTTCAGGATCTGGACAATGGTATTTCTTTGTTTAACTGTAATAGCATTTTCTGACACAGAAGATTTTCTGGTTGAGAAAAAAAAAAAATCAATACTATGAGTCCCTTTGGATGTCTCAAATGGTTATGTTTGCATTTATCCATCTGTTCATACCAAATTATCCTCAGGACCCATATTTGGTGATTCTTAATGCTACTGATAACTTACACAATAAAGCTTAAAATAGGAAATAAAGACAAGTGATGCAAGACTCTAGTTTCCTGGCCATATTTCTTACACATATAGTAAATACTCTGCTACCACTATTATTAAAAAAAAAAAAAAAAGCATAAAACAGTAAGTGACCAAAGTCAAAACTTAATGTTTAGATATTCTTACTGTTTAATATTTAAAGAAGGTATATACTGTAAATGATCCAATATTAATAATAAAATGTGCATATACAACCAATTATTAGTCTCTAAAACATTAGCATTATAAAAAGTTGATTGTGTCAAGATGCTAGCCTCTAAATGAATAAAGAAAATTTGGATGACTTTATTCCTGCCTTCCAATTTCTTATAGCATAATGGAGGAAAAAGGGTCTATATAATAGAATAATTAGATTATTATAGATGGCAGTATATAAACAAGTAAAACAATAATTTATACAGGAAAGTTGACTAAAAGCAAAGCATCATAGGGTGGAAGCATGAAGGAAGACTATATTAAAGAAATGGTATGTAATGTGTTCTTTGCAGGACATTTGTATCTAACAGATTCCAACTAACCTCTCATCATCTGTTTTCTGAAGCCATGCAGGCTGTTTCCCTGTTATGACTGAAAATAAACATCAGTCCTTCTTTGTTTCTCCTCAAAAGAGTAAATTAAAGAAAAATAGTTGGGTAGGGCTGAGCCCGTGGCGCACTCGGTAGCGTGCTGCGCTAGCAGCGCGGCGACGCTCCCGCCGCCGCGGGTTCAGATCCTATATAAGGATGAGCGGTGCACTCCCTGGCTGAGCGCCGGTCACGGAAAAAAAAAAAAAAAAAAGAAAAATAGTTGGGTAATGTAGATTATTACAGTGTGTGTATAAAGGAGAGGTTTTATATCACACTTTTCTACGAAATAAATTAATATGAAAATTTTTAGACATATCTATTTTTCGATATCCAATGTCCCTACTCAGATTTCTTCTTATGTATTTTATGTAGAGTGGCAATTTTACTAGCAATGCTTTTTTCTCTCCCAGATTTTCAAGACCTTCAAATTCTTCTCTTCTTTGTCATATGGAACATGTCTCAACTTTAAGTTTCATATCCCAATTCAAACAAAAGTGCCTCCCTTTTACATGTTCTATCCTCCTCTGAGTGCAATTTTAGAGTCCATCTGTGTGTCTTTGAGCATATTCATGGTTTCACTGTCACTCAAGCTAATTTCTTACAACTAGAGATATTTGGGGACATACAAATTTTACCATAATGTACACATTGAATCTGTTGGGGCCCAGAAAGTGATACTCCGAAGTGAAAGATTCAGAAGCAGCCTGAAAAGCAAAGTTTTCCTCACTTTCTCTTACCCTCCTGTCTCAGTGTCATTCTCTTCTGAGGCAAGCCGTAGAAACTAGAATCCCTCTTCCTCAAGATGGGTCACAGATGAGCTCTAATCCCCTCCCTGTCCCCCATCAACAGTACCCCTACTTTGCCTTTTGGTCTTGGAGCTGGTGAAAAAAAAAAAATTCCCTGACCTAACTTTTCTGATTGTAAGTCATAAGACCCTCATTCCAGAAATGGTCCTGCCCCACTTCCTGAAACTACACTCCCTGAATGCTACACAGAAAGGCCAAGAAGAATCTGAACAAATAGGTTTTTCCAGTTTCCCCACTCAGTCTGTTAGCGTTAGACCACACTTTTCTTGTCCAATCACATTTCTACATGGTTATGCCCACTTTATAGAGCCTAAGCATGAATATGGACAATTTTCCTTTTATCTTTGGGTCTTCATTCTGAAGGCTTCCATGACATGTAAAACTATGACATAATAACATTTGTTAGCCTTTTCTTCATATTAATCTTGTTTATCAGGTGACCTACAGGATATTGAAGGGATGTCTTCCCTTAGCCCCTACAAATCACAAAAGGAAAAGTGTAAATGGACAAGATCAAACAAAACACAGAATAAAAAATTTTTAAAAATGGATTGTGTAGGGTAAAATAGGAAGATAAAGCTTTTGTAATAAAGATATTACGTTTGTATATAGAGGAAAATAAATTTAAGTTAATAACAGAAATTCAGGTGATTTTTCAAAAATGTTTTGCTGAGGGAATAAAATTTAATGTGATCAGTACCAGAGCCTCTGCAGCCATCAGGACAGTTACAGACTAAGAATTGTGCAGGAGTAATGTGGCGATGGGTATCAGATTGGGTCAGAGGTAAAACAGAATGTGGGTCAGTATAGAAAACAAAAGGCTATTGAAGTAAACCAAATATGAGATGACTGGGTTTCAATGTAAGGGCAATGGATATGAGAGGAAGAGTGAGTCTGAAAGACCTAGAAAAATCAAATTGCATGCTATACTAAGATACATGTTGGATTTATGTTGACACATACAAAATGTGTATTAGAACACACATTTAAATTGCATGCATGTTAACTCTAAAAACAGGTGCAAAAAACCAAAAATATTGTGTACTTAAACAGTAAATCCAGAAATCAGGTTTCACAAGGCTGAAAATAAGCTTCATCTCTTAAAATATACATATTTGACTGCATAGCTTTATTATTACTTGTTAATTTTATAAATTAGGTAATTTTCCTATTGACTTTTCACACACACAAAAACCTAAATATATCTTTATTTTGCATTTTTTCTGCAATATCCAACTCGAAGTCTTAATTAATTTAACATAGTTTTGATAATGGGTTTCTTAAACTGTATGTATTCTGAGTGGTCTCCCAAACGGAATGGCCATGTTCCAAAAAGCTTATGTGTTCCCCTTTTCATAGGCATTCTCTTCATGGGAAAATGACTATCAGAAATTCTTTTCATACATACCTACCTTAAATTGTCCCTTTAATTTCTATTTTTATATGTTTAAAATCTTATTAAAGTCCATTTGCATATGTATGATTTATAAATAAACATATTTATATGACAAATTATTTATGTGTGTGCACATGTACAACCATTAAATCTTTTTTTTCCATTTTTTTATTGAAGCATAATTAATTATACACATTTTGACCTGTGTACAACATATGATGATCTAATCAATATTATTAGCATATTCATTATTACAAATCGTAATTATTCTCTATGCCCCTTACCCAGTCTCTCCCTGGTCCTCTCTCCCTCCACTCCTACACCTCCCACCTCTAGTAACTGTAGATTTGTTCTCTCCTTCTGAAAGCTCAATGTATTATTGTAGCCTTTCTTTCTTTCTTTCTCTCTCTCTCTCTCTCTCTCTCTCTCTCTCTCTCTTTTTCTTTCTTAGCACCCACTTGTAAGTGAGGATATTCAGTATTTCTCTTTCTGTGACTGGCTTATTTCACTTAACATAATTTTCTAATCTATGCTGCTGCAAATGGCAGAATTTCACTCTTTTTTAGTGGCTGAGTAGTAGTCCATTGTGTAGATATACCATCTCTTCCTTATCCACTGGTCTCTTGATGGGCATTTAGATTGATTCCATTTCTTGGCTATTGCAAATAGAGCAGTGATGAACATGTGAGTGCAGGCATCTCTTCGACATGATGATTTCCATTCCTCTGGGTATATACCCAGAAGTGGGATTGCTGGATCACATGGTAGATCTATCTGCAGTTGTTTGAGAAACCTCCATACTGTTTTCCATAATGACTGCACTATTTTACAGTTCCACCAACAGTGTACAAGAGGTCCCCTTTCTCCACATCCTCACCAGCCATTGTTATTCTCAGTCTTTTAAATAATGGCCAGTCTACCTGCGGTGAGGTGATATCTCAATGTGGTTTTGATTTGCATTTCCCTGGTGATTAGTGATGTTGAGCATTTTTTTCAAGTACCTGTTGGCCATTTGTATGTCTTCCTTTGAAAAATGTTCAGCTCCTTTGCCCACTTTTTAATTGGATTATCTGTTTTGTTTTGTTTTGTTTTTTAATGTGAGGTTGTTTGAGTTCCTTATATATTCTGAATTTTAATCCCTTGTTGGATATATGGTTGGCAAATATTTTCTCCTATTTTGTAGGTTGTATTTCTGCTCTGTTGATTCTATCCTTTGCTGCACAGAAGCTTTTTAATTTGATATAATACCATGTGTTTACTTTTTTCTTTTGTTGCTTGTGCTTTTGTACAATCAAAAAGATTTGGGATCTACTATTGCAAGTGATGAACTAATCATGTCTTAAGATACCTGAAGAAATATATGAAATCTTGTTAAATCACATACACACACACACACAGACACACACACACACACACACACACACACACACAGACACACACACACACACACAGGATGGAGTTTGGATGTGTTGTCCCCTCCAAAACTCATGTGGAAATTTGATCCCAATGTGGCAGTGTTGGAAACTGACTGAGTCATGGGGGCGGATCCCTTATGGATGGATTAATGCTCTCCCTGGGGGAGGGAGGAGTAATCAGCGAGTTCTCACTCTATTAGTTGCTGCAAGAGCTTGTGGTTTATAGGACCCCGGCACCTCCTCTCTCTCTCTCTTGCTTCCTCTCACCATGTGATCTGCTTGTACCCACCGGCTGCCTGCCTCTTTTCCACCATGAGTAGAAGCAGCCTGAGGCCTGTGTCAGATGCAACTGTCCCAGAATCGTAAGCCAAATAAACTTCTTTTCTTTATAAATTACCCAGGCTCAGGTATTTCTGTTATAGCAATACAAAACTGACTAATACAGTATATATATAAAATTCTCTTCACAACATTGTTGTACACAGGAAAAGCAGCGTCTAAGCCCCTTACAGTCCAGCTGCAGCAATACCCTGCCACTTTAGAAAAGTGGAAGTTCATTGCCACAGGACATTGCCTGCCTAAAAAAGCCATCCTTTGAGTATGCAGTCAGTCACACTCACTACCTTGTCTACCACTCCCCCTGAACTAACATGAAAATAGCACAGAGGTTCACACTATCCAAGTTGAACTGGTTTCCTGTCTTTCCTCAAGAGACTACCATGGTGAGATCCATGAGCCTCATACATCTTTGTACACCCTTAGCAACCCATCGCCATAGAAACCTGTACACTTCATACGTAATTAGAAACCCAGAACTCCAAGTGCAGCTACCATTTGACATATCTATTAATCTGACATAATTCCTTACACTCACACAATCTGCAAAACCATCCCACAATATATTTTGACTTACAAGATCTATAATCAGCTTATTTTCCCAAATTTTCAAACTATTTCTGCATGTCCACTAGACTTCTTTATAACAGAAACTTAGTTCACCCTGACCATGCTGCTATCTCTGTAGCCATCTCAAATGAAGATATTTTTTTCTTTTTGTGTTTGTTTAATTACCACTTAAATTTGGATTCAAATATAGGTAAAAAAAAAAAAAAAAAAAAAAAAAAAAAAAAAAAAAACTGCTCTCTGAACATGAGTTCCTATCATTCCAATTCCGATTCTTTTCCACCAACATTCTGACTTTATTGAAAACTCCAATTCAATTTTTTATATTTTTGACTGTTTTTTGAAAACATGTCTTCATTTTCTATTCCACTTAGATACAATGCTCCATAATTATAACAACACCCTTGCAAACACTTTTAACTCCCTTTCTCCTTCTCCATCTGTTTTACTTAACTAGCAAAGTGCAATACCTAATTAAACTGAATTTTTTGCTTTCTCCATGACTGCACACATCAGAATTGACTTACCTTATGTCATTACTACAAATTTCAAGTGGTCACTTCAATTCAAATTCTTCATTCCTCATTCAAATAAACTTTGGGTATATTTACTTTTTCTTTAATATCCTACTACCTCAAATCTCTATTCCTCATTGCCTATATTCCTCTCAATTTTCTTTTTCCCTCTTCATTTTAATTCTCAGCTAATAGTTTTGGCTCATACTTCATTGAGAAAACAGGAACAGGACTCATTGCACCTTATCAGGATTAAATTCACATGCATGTGCATCTGTCTTCTCTGCCTTCTGTCTTACAACTATGGCTGAAAGATCCCAGCACTTACCAACCAAGGGGCAGTCCCTCTGCCTTTACTCTGGACTCTCTCCCCTCTCCTTTTCTCAAGAAGTTATTCCTGCTCTCCTCTATAGTATGTTTCTTTATTTCACTAACTCATGAACATAGGCATACCAAATTCTGTGTTGGTGACCCATAAGTTTATATGCAACTTCTCTGAACCTCAGACTTTTTACTCAGCATGCTCATGGAGATTTCTTAGAGTGATCTCAAATTTAACGTGTCAAAAAATTCATTTTCATTTCCAGCATTTCCATTTCATTCTCTTTTAATCTTTCTCAGCTCACTAAAGATTGCCACTTCCATTCAGTTGCTCAGGTCAAAAACTGAGGAATTGTCTTTGTCTCACCTTCTTTTCTACTCCTAATATTCAATACATCAATAACTTTTGTTTTTTTCTGTCTTTAAAATATATTCTAATGTCTAATGTCTCCACTTTGTGCCAGCTCTCCTATCACCATGCTAACCACTGTTATTTCTTCTTGAATTATTTAAATAGACTCCAATGTGTTCTCTCTTATGTCACATTTAACCCCTACAAACTATTCTCCACAGAGTTGCTCTTCCAATTGCCTTCTCTTGGTACTTGAAATAAACTCTAAACTCTTTCTTCTAACTACAACAACTCTACATCAACTCACAGGGCCTGAAGAATAACCCTTGATGTTATGACCTAGTCACACTGTCCTTCTTTTGGTTTTTAAAAGACATGGAGGACCACCCAATCTAATGGAGTCCCTATGTCATTGTACCATGTCACCCTGATTTATATTCTATATAGCATTTGAATATCTGGTATAATTTATTGTTTAAGTATTTACTGAGTTATTTAATTATAGGATGTTTCATCCAATGGTATGTAACTTCTCTGTTCAATATTGCATTCCCAATTCCTAGAATGGGGCTTGACACATTATAGGGTCTTGGTAAACATTTGTTGAAAGAATAATTTTGAGATACTTGTTCATTTTAATATTGTCAAATGGGATTGGCAACTCTCAGTCAGAATCATGAAGATCTACTTGGTTCTCATTTATACTGGCAGACAGAAGACCTGAGGATAAATATTGCTTTGGAATCTTCCAAAATGCCTCCAAGATCTTAAAAGTACTTTGCAACCTCAGAATAGAGAGGACACTTTAGATATGTATTTAACATCCTGACATTAGTGAATATTACCTTCAATAATATTCCGAAGAATAGAAGAGTATTATTAACAACTCAATAATTTTTGTACTTTCCAAAATTGTACACTACAAAAAATAAATATTATGCATGCTTCTAAGTGAAAAAAGTTATTGCAACTGGTCTTATCACAATTTTTCTTCTTTTTTATTCCATAAATTAGCAGAGCCCCCTTAGATACCATTGCACAGAAAAGACAAACTAAAATGCAAATGGGTAAAAATATATGTACTGCCCTCCCTTTCCTGCATGTGTCTTTGCACGTTTCTTATAGATTATTCTTCTTATTTGCAAAAATGTGGAATACTGGAAGCAGGAAAAAATTAAATGAAAAGAGTAACTAAACAAGGAAGAAATTTAATTTTACTTCAAAAGTATTTACTGATATCTGGTCAGTGTTTAGACTATTACTTAAGTAATTCTCTCACCTAGTATGTGATAATGGTGAATATACTGTTAAGAGTCCAGCTTTCTACCATGTACGTGTGCTTATAGAATTGAACATTGTGTTGGGTTTTGTTTTCCTTTTAGTAACGAATTAATGGAAGAAACAGCAGCTCATGCTCCTGTTTATATTTTCCATTTATAGAGATTTTAGAATATTACCTTTGTAACATCATGCATATCACAAAGGGATATAAAATAATATAGGAATTGAAGATTTATGCAATTTGCCTCAGAAGAGGCCCAATTGGAGGAGTAAACAGTTGGGTTTCATTAGAGAGATTAGAAAAGCTGTCAGTTCTTCTCTGGTCAATCCCTAATGGATATAATTCAAATTTTGAAAAAAATTCAAAAACTAATGAAAAAAGAATATATAGAGAGAAATTTGTTAAGGACGAGAGAAATGCAATTCTAGGCATTTGTGAAATAGGGCAAAGTGTATGTGAAATATGAAATACGTGCAAGTGTGTAGAGATATAAGCAAGCACTTTAATAGGCATTCTCTCAACTTTGTGTAATATATGGACAATGAAACTACCGATCTGGGACTCTGTATGGATTAGTACAAAATCATTGCCTTATAAATCATACAAATCAGAGAGAGAACTATTAAAAGTTAAAAATAAATTCAGATTTTCTATGCAACTTTTCTCTAGCTGTATACTGACCTCTTCTACATAACATTGAAGGTCTACTCCAGAAGTAGGCAGAAGGGAGCAGGAACTATTCGAACAGCAGACAGGCAAAAGGTAAGAAAAGGCAGGAATTTTTCAACCAGTCTACCAGCTCTGTGGCATCTTTTTAATGGTAGTGTTTCAACATCTAAAAAAGAAAGCATCACTAAGGACTATTAAAAGATGGAAGTGATAAAAACTTTTCTTCAACAAGGTCTAAAGAAAACTAATGGGAGACTAACCCTACTCCCCTCCCTCCTGCAAGTTTAAAATCTGTGATAACTTTAACACACTCAGCAACAGCTTGTAAGAATCCATTATGCAGCACCAGGCACGCTATATAGATATTCTTTTCTATTTTCTTTGCTGTATCTCTTCCACATGCTTTTATTATTATTATTATTATTATTATTATTATTATTATTATTATTATTATTATTATTATTACTGAGTAAGTAGTCTATGTTTTGTGTTTCCTATTCTTTTTGTCAACTGTGTTTCATTTTATACCTGTTGATTCCAGCAATAGAAATCTTTGGGAATTGTTAAAGCAACTCTATAAACTGATACTCCACAAAAATTGCCAGTGTATCACATGGAGATAAATCTAAACTAAAAAGGACTGAGAATGATCATTTTGTCCATATAAATCTAGATGTGAATAATTTTTTATAGTCTAACTTAGCCTATAGCTGATTTGAAATGGAAAAATATTTACTTTATCTCTCAGCTCATTTTTAATTTTTACAAGAGATGATAGATTTACTAAGTGCAAGCCATATCATAGAAGTAGTGCAAATCTAGATTATTTAAAATGAAATAAAATTATTTTAGCTTAACATTTTCCCACTTGTGTACATGCTTTGTTACGTGAACTTAAGTAGTTAATAATAATAGTAATAACACAAACCTACTATCTCTTTTAATTATAAAATAATTTCTTTTGAAATTTTAAAACTAGTTCTTCACCCTTTTTAAATCAGACACAGGCATTAAAAAAAACTCAAAGTAGCTGTAAGATTATAAAGTAATCATTAGTACTATTAGAACATAATTCACCTCTCTTATAAAGGTTTCTGAAAGAACTTTTAAATTTAATTTTAATGAAATAATTATCATTATATAAATTATTAGAATTACATGAGCTACAACAGGAATTATAAAAAGATCACTGGTTTGGAAACTTTGGTTTAGGATAGACTTCAACAGCAAGTCCTGCTAGCCCCAGATCAGAGTCTATAGTCTCTCTCAACCTCAGTTCTCTTGCTTGCAGAAGACAGATTCCAATATCAATCTGTGATAAGTGGTAGTGAGTTGTGCTTCACTGAATCAGGAAAAAGGTGTGTGGTGCAGTAAGAAATAAAATACATAGCCCAGAAATGGCTGGGCTATATGTGATACATTGTAAACATTATCAAACTGGGTAATATGACCGGAACAGCAAGAAATTATAAATTCAGAAGTTAAGCCTGAGTATTTTTCCCAAACCAAGCTGGATGCACTGGGAGAAAAGAAAGCAGGTGGCATGCATTTCTAGGCTCATCTGTCCCAACAGGCATCTCTCTTCAAGTCAGCTTAGCATCCCCTGGAGAGACAAGGAAGCACTACAGAAGAGCTTTCACTTCTGCCATCACATAGATTTGATCCACTATCTGTTTTTATTATTATTGTTATTATTATTATTATTGCTTTCTAGATGAGGCAAAAGTA
Source organism: Cynocephalus volans (assembly GCF_027409185.1). Classification (NCBI taxonomy): domain Eukaryota; kingdom Metazoa; phylum Chordata; class Mammalia; order Dermoptera; family Cynocephalidae; genus Cynocephalus; species Cynocephalus volans. Next base: position 142,330,777 of record NC_084468.1, on the reverse strand, counting down.
AAAAATAAATAAATAAAAGGTAATTTTAACCAAGTTATGTCTTCATATATTAGAGTTTCATTTAATAAATAACTTGAATTTTCTTTTAAATATCAGATGTACACAGAAACCATGTCTTTGGCCATTTTTCAATTTAGTTTTTCTCAGCTGTATTTGTTTCAAGTTTAATTTTCCATGATCGGGGCGGGGGGGAAGCAAGGAGAGAAAGTGAATGGCAGTCTTCATCAGTGTTTACTAAATGTTTTGGTGATAATTTCTGCTCCTAACGTGGTGTTAAATAAGACTTGCAAGCACTTCAACTTTTTGCAAGGTGTAGGAATACAATTCAATTTCCACTTTCTTTAGAAAACTTCTTTGATTTTCCCAGCTTTTATTTAGTACTATATTTTATAAAAGATATGATAACTATTATATAGCACTGACTTTTGGATCATATAGAGTAAAATTCTAGTGATATACTTGAAACATGGTCAGATCTAAAGATATATTGGTCAACATTTTTTTCTAACATGAAAAACTAGAATAGAGGCATACAAAACACATTAATTGGGTTTGTAAATAATACAGATTATTCAAAATTTGCATAGGCAAGAAGGTGACTCAAAACCAACACAAAAAAATGTAATAAAAAGAAAAGTAAATTCCTCAAAATAAATTAAAATAATTGCCAACTTCAGGACCAGAATATCTACTGAGAATTGAGTTCTTTAGCAATTATTATCAATATAGTTTGCAATTTAAAAAAGGAGGGGGGGCAAGTTATATGTTTCAGGCTAAATGGGGAGTGACAATGTAATACGTAATGTCTCCTGGCCAGAAAACACAAAGGCTGGATTCCTTAAGTATAATATCCAGGATATGTGCGTGCATGTGTGTGTGTGTCTGTTGGAAACAATCTCTTTCCATATGTCTCTATGGAAAAAGAGAGAGAGAGAAATGAATGTTGTTGTTGTTGTTGTTTTAATCAGTTAACAATTCTCAATTTTCAATTATTTTATTTTTAACAATTTTGGATCATGCTTTTCATGTTGCATTCTATTCCCGTGTACATGCCCTCGAGTCAACAACACAGGGCTTCTGCAAACGCTGTTGCCCCTAGCTTTGTGCTCCTTTCCTTTTCCTCTTTACTTCATTAAACTCTCGGCTCTTAGCACCATCATCACTCCAGGGACAACTTACTTTATCCAGATCAAATGCTCATATTTCATTCTGCAGAAATAAGCATATTTATTTATTTTTAAGCATATAATGAAAGCTACAAAGAGAAAGGATAAAAAGAAAAACTTTATTGAATGCATTATATGAAATGGACTAACAAGGACATTTAAGTTCAGATTAAAATGACACAAATGTGTAGCATACGTTATTTATTTATTACATGTTATAAGAACAATTAAATTACCATGTTATTTTTATTAATTAATTTATAATAATGAAATGCAGCTAAAACAATGTTTTTTTATAAGAATCATCTTAGTAATGATGAGTGAGTACACATATCGATCAGCTGCTTAGCTTTTGAGACCATTTATTAGAGATTATAATTAAACATTTAAATGTAATTCCCTTAATTTTATTTGAAATCATGGTTAACTTTTCCTGAAATAAACACTAAAACCTTTAGGAAATCTCTGTGTATCTTCAGGGGTATGTCTACTTCACTTTAGAGATGATTTCTCTGGTGGAATTTACCTAATCTTGCATATTAAATGCATTTTATTATCATTATTTATTTACCATTTACATGATTACTTTTATTTTTCTTCTATGCTATAGTTAGGCTTTTATTTTATTCTATTTTATATATTTATTCATTTATTTTTAAATGTACAAAATCTACAGAGGAAAACTTTATTTTGTTTTTGTTGTTTTTCTTTTTATTGAATCATAATTGATTGTATATATTTTGGGGTTTCAATGTTGACATATGTTGATCAACTCAATATTACAAGTATGTATATTGTTACAAACTGCACTTATCTTTATGCCTCTTGTCCAATCTCTCCCTACCCCCCTCTCCCTCCCCTTTCCCACCACTGATAAACCTAGATCTCTTCTCTCTCTCTGAAAGAGTAATGGTTACTCTGCTGATTTGTTGCTTAGTGATCTGTCCAATGCCGAGAGGTGTGTTCAGGTCCCTCAGTATTATCGTACAACAGATGCTTTTTCTGTCACTCTGGAATGGGCTTTGTGGAGAGAGACATCCTCTTCTTTTCTTTGGCCTCTGCTGGTGACTCTCCTTGTGTCAATGCACTCCAGTGGCTGGTGGACCATCTGCTTGGTGGTTATGGTGTCCAGCCACTTTCATGGCAGCTATAGTTACTGTGGTGGCTGTGGTGGGCCACCAACATGGAGGTGATGCTTTGGGCATGCTCTTTGGTGCTGGTGGTGTGCCTGGTTGTGGGAGGGGGTGTCCCATCCCCAGTTCAATATCTCAGAGCCCAACTGGGGGCCCGAGGCTCTGGTGGTGTGCCTGGTCATGGGTGGGGATGGTCTGGTCCCCACTCTATACCCCAGGCTCCTGGTGGGTGTTGAAGCACTGGCAGTATGCCTGGGCATGGTTGTGGAGGTTCTAGTCCCCCGCTCAATGCCTTGGGCTCCTGATTGGGCCCTGAGGCACTGGTAGTATGCCTGGTCATGGACAGGGGGGAGGGTCCAGTCACTGGCTCCATACCTTGGGTCTCCCGGTGGGCCCCAAGGTTCTGGTGGTGTGCCTGAGCCAGAACTAATTTTTTGTCCTTTGCTTATTTCTAAAATTGGGGAACTTCCTGTGGGAACCAGTACTTGAGTCGTGTGGTTGAGCTAAATTGCTGCTTTGCTGCTGTTTCCCTAGGGAAGGCTTTTTGTTCAGTTCAGGGTTTAATGGTTGACCTTATAGGTACTTCTGGCTCTCCAGAGACCTGCTGCACCAGGGTTGTGTAGAAACTCTGATCTGGGCCTGAGTCTTTTCATCAAACTGCACCCCATGCAATTCTATATTCCTGATCAGTCTCCTCTGAGTGGTTCTACACTGATCTGGGGACGGATCAGCTGTCCTTGCTGTGTCCCAGTGTTCTCCCCCACCATCTCTCCCACTGCCAGTGCCCTAACCACTTCCTGTGGGATGGGCCCTGCACCGGTCCCTTGCGGTGACTCACCGGCCTCTGAATGGCTCCTTTTTTTTCAACTGTTCTGGCTCCTCACTCTTGTGTGGGTCCACAGGAGCACTATTAGTGGTCTTGCTGTCTTGGGGGCCACCAAGGCCCCCTTCTCCCCTGCCACCTCCAAGCAACTCCATCCAAAGAGCATAGCTTGCAGCTTCTGCCAGCTACTGCTCCATGTGCACAGCAGCTCCAGCCTTAAAACGACTTCAGCCAAAACACTCCAAGCAGTTTTTTCTTTCTCTCATTGTGGCTTCTCCCCTGAACTTCTTCTTCATGAACTCCATAGGTCTCTCCTCTTCTTCCCCTGAGCTCTAGCAGCCCCAGCTTGGCTGTTGTTGCTTTTTTGTAGTTGTAAATTGGTTGATTTGTGGGAGAGAGTGACACTGGGGACTGTCTATTTGCCATCTTGACCAGAAAACTACAGGGTTTTATTTTAAATTATGTGTGTAGCGTACGTTATATTCTCTGTGGATAGCATTTCAAGATAATAAAATATTTGCTTTTGTGTCTGTTAGGGTTGAAAATCAACTAGGTTAAATTGGTGTAGAGCAACCTGGCTTAATTCCCTATGTTTAGCATGCACTTATTTCCCAGCTGACCTTAGGAACTGAGATCAGAGTTCTCATTCTTCTGATCACTGAATTTGCTTCAGATACAGCCTGAGTGCTTCAGAATCTGTATTGCATAAAAGTTTACATCCCTAGACTTTGTATTTCCCAGCTTCTGAAACTGTAAGCAATAAATATTGTTTCTTTACAAGTTACCCAGTTACAAGTATTTCTGTTGTAAGCCTCAGAAAACAGACTAACACAGAAAATTGGTACCAGAGAAGTGGGGTGTTACTTTAACAAATACTCGAAAATGTGGGAGTGGCTATGGAACTCTGGGTGTTGGGTAAAGGCTGGAGAGTTTGGAGGACTCTGAAGAAGACAAGAAGATGAGGGAAAGTTTGGAATTTCTTAGAAACTGGTTAAATGGTGGTGACCAGAATGCTAATAGAAATATGGACAGTAAAGACCACTCTAAGAAGATCTCAGATGTAGATGAAAAAGGGCTTCTTAGAAACTGAGGCAGAGATCACCCTTGCTATGAACTGGCAAGGAACTTGACTGCATCTGTTCATGCCCAAAAGTTTTAATAGAATGTGAAACAAAGGTGTTGAACACCAGGGTTTTTGACAAAAGAAATTTCTAAGCAGCAAAGCATTCAGGAAGCTGCATGGATATTTGTAGCAGCCTACTTTGAATTATGGCAGAAAAGATGACTTGCCCTCTCTATCCACTGAAGCTGGGATACACTCTGCTCTCTTGTCTGTGCACATCAGACCTTGGGACTCTTCAGCTTTTGGGTTTCAGGACTTAAACTAAGGGAACCATTGACTTCCCTGGTCCTGAGGTCTTCAGACTTAGACCGAGCCACACTACTGGCTTCCAGTTTGCAGATGGCCAATTCTCCTAACAAATCCTCTCTCATATATTTATATACATATCTTACTGTTTCTGCCTCTCTAGAGAAACCTGACTAATACACATCCATTATCATGAACTGCTATTGTTATTTCTAACCCTACCCAAGGTGTCAATATTTTCTTCTCGGTGACTAAAGAACTTAGGATGCTTTTCACGTTTCCCCTTGAACTTCTACCTCCTCCCGTATTCTGTGTTGTTAGTAATGATATCCTAATGCATAAGAAAATAAAAAATCCACTGACAGTGGAAGGATGGATAAAGTACAACTTTGGTTCAGGCAAGCTTTGCAAATTAGGACTGAGCAATGGCTCCAGTTTGTTTAGATTATAATGTGCTCTTTGCAGTCACTGTGTCCTTGAATGAAAGGAATATGACGGGGTTCCTACTTTTCCTACTTTTTCAGGAGCTATCAATCCACTTTGAGTTCAGCCCACAGAGTATGTTTAGTCCAAAATTGTGCTTTGTAATCTACCTACATGATTTCACTATTAGTGGAAAATCTCTCTAGAATTTGCCTCGTGGTTTTCTATTAATTGAGGTCACAGGACTGATATCAATTTTGACATATCTGTGTTCAGCTACAGAGGTATTTTCATAGAGGGATGGGATAAACTATTTTGCATATTACTTGTTAGTACTTGGTGTGACTTGGGAATCACTTCTGCTATTAAGTGAACCAAAATTAGTTTTGTTTTCCAAACTCTGTAGAATTGTAGATGTGATTTATTCATTTATAAATTGTTTCTTCTTTTAGTGAAGCTCTGTGCATGTTACCTCATCTTTATTTTAACTTCAACCCATTCTAGTCCAGCTCTAATACTCTGAGGAGTGTTTTCATACAGGAGCAGAAACATATTTCTAAATACTAATTTCATTTCACCCTACTTTCATATAATAAATATGAAGTTAACTGTGTGTCAAAACTAACGCTTTTATCCTTGTCTTAATGTCTTCCAAATTATCCACCACCCACCATCACATGTGCCTTCCACTCATTTCAAATTTTGAAAAGATGAACTGCTATGGGTTAATGTGTTCCCCTAAAATTCATGTATTGAAAACTTGATCCCCACTGTAACACTGTAAAGAGGTTGGGAATTCCAATTATGGTTATGTGAAAGGTGGGGCCTTTGTGGGGTGATTGGATTGTGAGCACTATGCTGTCATGAATGTATTAATCCATGCATGGAGAAATGAGTTCTCAATGGTGAGGACTGGTGCCTTTATAGGGGAGCACATTCCTACTATTCTCATCATGTGATTACTTGTGTCATCACAGGACTCTGTACAGAGCCCCCACTAGAAACAAGGCTCTCACCGGATGTTCCTCCTAGACCATGGACTTCTCAGCCTCCAAGACTGTTAAGAAATAAGTTTTGTCTCTTTACTCAGTTCCAGGTATTCTTTTATAAACAATAGGAAACACACAAATATTTAAACTAACCTGATTTTCTTCCTGTCTATATCAAATACTGAGTGTTCATTCTGATTTTCTTGTCTTTTGTATTTTTAATCAAGGTTAAAATGTCTTAGGATAGATTATACTAACCTTTATCAAGTAAATTCTAGCTACCTCCTTGCTTAAAATGTAAAGTTTATATTATTTTTCTTAAATAGCTATTTGGTGTCAGTTAAGTTGTAAAATTATGTCATGTCTTTATATTAAAAAGAATATTTGCCATTTTTAAATGACTTTGACTAACTGATTACTTCATTAGTGTCACAGTGGGACTGCTTCCATATTCTTACGGCATTGCACCTGGAGTCCAAAAGTTATAAGGATTAAAGAAGTATTTTAGTCATACTAAAAAAAAATGTAAGTGAAATTGCTAATGTTAAAAATCTTGAAGGTGTCAGATGGATTTAAATTAATTTATTGTGTTTCTCTTTCTTTGGTTTCTAAGGTATTCTTTCTCATAAAGTAATGTATAACCTCTTGAAATTCCAGACGTACTATAGGATTCAATGTGTCTATTTTTCTCAACTCAAAACATTTTTGTCACATGCTAAACTTTGTATTTTATTTGTATTTAATTTCTAGGTTTTAAAAAATTCAGGTCTTACAACATATTTTAAATATGTTTATTTCATATTATTTTTATTTTCTATGTAACTATCATTTTAAAATTAAAGGTTTTAAGAATTAGCAAATAGCCTATTCAGTTTTTCCATACTCTGTATCATGATAAAAATATAAATATAAGAAATTAATATATCAGTGATTATATTTGTTGAGGAATACTAAAATTTTAGTTAAGCGGAATCTAATACTGAGGGAAAGCAAACTTTCATATGTAGCCTCATTCTTTGTTACACAGTCATTTCAAGATGCTTTTTAATGGCCATGCAATTTCAATTCCTGTTGTTCTCTGTTGTATCTTATTTTAGTTCCATGGCTTTTATTAAATCCTCTGAAAGAGGAAAAAGGAAGATTTTTGGAATATTTAGTGCTTGATGGCTAGTGAACAATCAAAGGAAAAGTAAGTAGGCTCTCCAAAATACAGCATCTGAAATCTTGCCACTAACCTACTGTTGTGTGGGTTGCTGTGATGTTGGCAGAAGACAAAACTAGGAGGAGCCTGTAGGGCTCATGAAATATTAGAATTTACATGAATTCAGATAAGTTTCAGAGAATCAGCTTTGGACACGGGAATTATCTGAATCCCACAGTAAAGGAGATGTGTCTCTCAATCTTGCTCTATTTCAATAGGATCCAAAGGGCCCAGACATCTAAAATGTGTGTGTGGTGCAGAGGAGAAAGAGTTAGTAGCAGTGGTAATTTTTTGTCACTTTATTATTAATGCATTTTTCCCATGTAGTTTCAGGATTAACTCCCAAATCCTTGAATTACATAAGTATCTTCTAGGTTCATTCATTCCATCTAGAACTGTCAACCATGCAAATGGTGGTGGGGGGAAGGGAATGATGTCAGAAATGGGACTGGTCATCTCTGACAGGTGCAAATGATTCCTATCAATCAGAAGCTGGTCGTGATGGAGTGTAACTGACAGTTTGATCCCTGTTGGAAGAAGGAGGCCAGCTTCTTAATCTATACATTTGACACTAGCTCATATATTTCCTATTTAACTACTCAGCTTTATAATCTTAGACCCACAGAATCATTCTCACCTTTAGTTTTGGTTTTTAAGAGGACTGAGAAAAACTTATGACTAAGTCACTTTTTCAGGTGTATTTATTGGTTATATTGCATAAACTAAGTAATTTCACATGTTATTTCCTGTGCATGCATATGTCACTAGCAAATAATATTCAGGATGCTAACCCACTATGCCACAACAGACCAGAGACAGGCAAGTGCCTGGAAGAAAGGGCTTTCTCCAGTCTGACTAGGTAATATCTCAGAAAAATCAAAGAGTAGATTTCAAACACAGAAATTATCTCCCAGAGTCTGTTGTTAAGTGTACTTTTAGTATACATTTTTTAAAATCCTCTCAGAAACAGTAAAACATACCATCCACTCTTTAAATATTTCAAAAGACCATCTGAAAATATTTTGACCCCCAATTATTTTTTGATGCGGCTACATATGCCATATTAAATACTTTTAATAATCATTTTATATAAAATAAACATTTGGGATATTAAGGTATCGCTGCCTTTGACTATATGCACTGCTTCTTTTCCTGCCAAAGTAATTGTGGTCGTGTAACTTCAACCTCTGTTTGGGTGAGATATTTATCTTTCCTTGCTTTAATCTGTCCTAATTACTTTGGTTTCTTTTCCATCATCACTCAGAAAGAACCTAATTGCTTTCTTTGAGATGCCAGCCCTACTTGAAATTACCAATATGCTTTGTCACTGAGGGACAAGCTGAGCATCTGTTACCACATCGTCACCTCTTCTTCTCATGAAAAAGCAGCTGCAGCTGTTTTTAGTAAGATTTTCTCATTTCATGTTCAGGATTATGAAGAGGTTGATGTCATTTTTTCTATGAGAGACTTTACTGAAGAAAAGCCGGGTTTTTAAGAAGCTTTTCCAGTATTCAAAAACCCTGTTGCACACTGTTTCCTGTCATGGAATCACTAAGAGGACTTCATTCTAGCCTTCCATAAAGCAGTATGCAACTTGTACTGACAATTTCTCAATTAATTGTACCGTCTTATTCATATTACACTGTGTCTCTTCTAGCTGAAGCTATCAGCCTAGATGCAGAAGACATTCTATTCTAGCACTTTCATCTCAATCGTGATTGAGAACTAAAAGTAGAAACAGCAGGAAGAGTTTGTTCTTCTGTTTTCTATGCACAGCCTTCCCTCAGAATCCTCAGGGAACTGATTCCAGGACCTCTGAAGATACCAAAATCTGTGGACACACTTTAAATCATCTCTAGATTACTTATACTACCTGATATAATGTAAATGCTATGTTAATAGTTATCATACTGATTGGTTTTTTTATTGGTATTATTTTTTATTGTATTATTATTATTATTGGTTTTATTTTTGATCTGTGGTTGGTTGAATCTGCAGATGTGGAACCTGCAGATATGAAGGGCAGACTGTATATAAAAGTTCTTCACAAAGAGGTACAAACCTAGATAATGAACTTTGATTGTATCAAAAAAGGATAAACAGGTTTTGTGAAGGAAGATTCATTACTACAAAAATGTCCTTAATCATCACCTTACAGGTATTCTTTTATAATCCCTTATTAATATAACAACTGAATAACAAAACCAACCAACCAAACACACGCAAAGGCAGAGGTGACTCATTTTCATACCAAATGGCTTATCCATACAAGCAACACTGGTGGCATATTCTGTTAGGAGACCCTGGAGACCTCTGTCTTTACCTGCATTGCCAGTAACATTGATCTTAAGTTAGACACTAAATCTCTTACCTATTTTTCCATGATTAAAGTAAAGACTACTACTTACAATTGTTTGAGGCAGATATAAAGATTTAAAATATTTTGGCCTCCATTGACTTCCCTAGGATTAACTGAGGACACAAATACTACACTTGTAACAGAAAGTAGGCTATTATGATTGTACATGCCCACAACCAGGGCTGGAGAATTTCCTCCTTGACTCACCCGACATGGGACAACGGAAGTTCCAAGTCAGAATCAGAAGATGAGAGTGATGCTCTTAAGCCCCTTATTGACAAATAAGAATATTTTTTTACTTTTTCTGTGTAAAAACTTACTTCCACCCAATGATGTTTCTATATCTTTACCACTGAGATTAAGTCCTAGAACCCTACCCTTGATGACCCATTTTATCAATTTAACTGATAAAATTAGGATCGTCATGCGTAAGTGTAAACTCTCAACCTTCTATCACCAAACGTTTATTAACCATTAACTCTTCTTTCTTAGTCCACTAACCAACCTCTTTCTTTTCCTTTGTATATAAAACCTTTCTGAAAGCAGAGCGTGCATTTGTTGTCTCTGAATGTAGTCCTTAATACAGTGAAATCTAACTTCTATTGAATCTGCTTAGCATGGAGGTCACCTGTGGCCTCTCTAATTCTAAATCATTATAATTTTATTTATTAAACCTTTCCATGGTATTTACTATGTACAAGTTACAGTTTTAAGAGCTCCACAAATGTTACTTAGCAAGATAATATTGACAGAAAATCAGGTTTGTGGAAAAATGTTATTCACAACTAGTTTACCTGCTTCCATAATTCATTGTGGCATTTGGCGTTGATGTACTACTCCTTAAAAATTCTCTCTTGCATATTCCAATGAAACCCTCTCTAGGATTTCCTCAACTCAGCCTCCCTCGTCCTTCTTAGTGCCTTTCTTGGGATCCTTCTCAAATTTTGGTATGTTATTCCTCTTCTCTTTTTCCTTTACATACTTTAGCTTGGGTGGCCCAAACACACTGAGGGCTGCAATGCATCTCAACTCTAGTTTTTATTTCCTTGGCTTCTATTTCATATTTTTCTTTTTTTTTATTGAATATCTCCATTTGTCCACAGTCCTCAAAACCTAAGAGTATTTACCTCGAAACTTATCTCCCTCAAACTTCCTTATTTGCAGTAAATATATTACCACTAATCTCCTTACAAAACCCAGAGTAGGAGCCTCCTGAATTAGTTCACAGGAAGTTTAATTCTACATTTTTAATATTCCTAAAGCTTGGACTAAAATTTGGGGCAGTGTATACTCTATAACTGTTTGCTTATTTGTCCCAGTTATTATGAGAAAAATAAATTAATTAAAGACAGATCACATTAACCTAGTATTTTTTCCTGAACTTGAATGTTTTTGAAAAGATATTTTTGATGTTCAAAAACTACACATTCTTCTTTCTATGTAGTATAGATTTAGATTTAGATCCCATTTAGTAAATAGTATTGTTTCATCATTATATACTTGAAGGCCTAAAACTACAGAAACAACTAAGAAAACTAAAGCTCAACCTACAAGGAGAAATCTATTTATGTTGTACAATGGTCATTTTAATTATATCTCCATTTGGTTAAATATTCAATCTAAATGTAAAGGATTTCCATTACAACATTATGTGTATGCAAACTTCCATAATATAGATCCTTAAAAAATTGCTATTAAATTTGAAACAATATTAAACTTAATAATTTAGAATATTGAAAATGCTTTTAGGGCAGTCATTCATAATTCATTATACAAGTTTTCCGAGAGAAACGTAAATTGGATGTACTTCATTACCAGTTTATTATTGATTTAAAACAAGAGCAATAAGTATTTTAACCAGAAGTCAGTTTTCTCAATCAGTTGAATTAGATACAAAAATTTTCTTACAAAAGAATGTGCTTCTTGTCAAAATAATTTTAAAAAAACAGATAGGAAGCCCTTTGAATATCTCCTCAATGAATATTTTGGATTCTTTGAATGACTAAAAATATATAAAGCCAGATTTTATGAAATATGACCAAAATTATGAAAGATGTAGGAAAATGGAGCAGTCATCTTTTTTTAAAAAAACAAACATTTACTTTATTATTATAAACACCATATTTTATCATAGTAAAAATGTCAAATGTCATAAAAGAGCATAAGGAAAATATTAAAAGGACCCTCCCTACATCTATCCTCACCATTAGTTCCTAGAGGTAATCAGTTTCTGGCTTTAAAAATTATCTTTAAATTTGGAGTTATTAACTTTAGTAAGTTATTTTTATTATTTGAAAACATTTAGGATCCTATTAGACTCCCTGTTCTATAATATGCATGTTTTATAAAGAGCTCATTTAAACTGTATGTAAAATGCCTTCATTCTTTTTTTAGGATTATGTATTACTTCATCTTATGGGCGTCCCATAATTTATTTAGCAGTTTTGCATCAATGTATATTTATTTTATTTCAGTCATATTTTCATTCAGTTACCATAAATCTTACAAATAATTTGCATATGTATATATTTCTATCATTTATTATATACCTTTAATATGTAGCCTGAGCAAGTATAACTTCTTGTTCTATTTCACACTGCTTATCCTGTGTTAATCTCATACCCACCACATCTCAAGTTAACTTTTTTCCTCTGCTATGTATATAAGCGTAGCTTCAGATTGTAAAAATATGTTCAATTTAACTTACTCATGAAGTTGTCCCCCACTTGTCTGCTACATACTATTGGATGATTATTTTATCCATCCGAAGTATTTCTAGGCGACTAAATTAGTTATGAGTGCCTCATAACTGAAATTCATGACTGCAACAAAGAATTTCCTATAAGGAATAGTTGTCTTATTTATTACTTGTTCTACTTGTCAACTGTTTTCATTATTATTATTCTGGGAAATAAACTATAGTAGATATTTATTCCCAGACTCACATGTAAATAATTAGGTGTCAATTCAAGTCTGAGTAAATAAAAAAATCAAACATCTGTTTTCTTTTAATATAAACTGGATTTATTCCAAATATCTAATTTAATGGAAATCACCTGACAGAACACATTAAGGATCTTTATTAAAATTACAGCTATGTTTTATGGCACAATTACATATAGTTCAATTATGGGTGGTGCATCTTTTTTGCCATGCTGTTTTAAAGCTAGAGCCTATGTTTTTGAATAACATAGTGAGAAAGTCCATAAAAGGGTATTTGGCAGTGCCCTCTCCATCTGTTTCCTTTCTGACCAGACTTGGTTCTTTAAGACTGCATGAATGATGCCTAGAAATGTTCAAAGCAATTAAGTTTATAGTCATATACCAACCAAAAAAGTGGTGAAAAAACAAAGTTTAAGGTCATGTTAACCCCCCTTCTTTCTCATCTCAACTAAGGAACAATATGGGTTTTCTTTTTCTATCCATTTTTTAACTTTCTCTCCATTTTATGTTTATTTTCCTTCTTTTACACAGCTGCTGAATTTTGATGAGGATGCAATGTCCAATCCAATCTGTTCAGCCTTCAGGTAATTACTTTGTGTACTTAAACTCTCATTCTATTGAAATACGATAAATAAAATGCCAGGATGCACAGTGGCCATTTGAGCAGCAACCAGAGGTAATTGTCAGTCCTAACCTTTGCCAATCTAATTGATGCTGCTTGATAATGTACTTGTCAAGGACATTTCTCCAATGCCATTCTTGCCTGGTTAAGTATCATGTTTTTACTGCTGTAAGCTCTGACATTACTATACCCTTTCTTTATGGCTAATTCTGAATTACACAGAATCCCAATTGGAGAGCTCTAAATAGAAAATAAGATTAGATAGATAATAAAACATTTTAGATCAGATAGAAATTACTAAAATAGCCAAATAGTGATTTCAAAGACCAATACAGTATTAGTGCGCTGCCAGAAAATAATTAAAAGTAAATTACATATTAAGAAAATGGGTGTTCAGATTGAAAGAATGAGATTACAGAAATATTTATATTGGTTAACCTACAAAATCAGTAGGCATACAAAGAGCCTCACACATACACGTTTTTCTTTTTAGTTTTTTCACCCCTGTTAGCTAGTGCAAGGTAGAAAATAAATTGTTTCTAAATGCTTTTCCATAAAATAAAACGTAAAGGTGATCCAGACAACTTTCTCAAGACAAAAGTTAAATCTGGCTGTTGATTCTACTAATGCTGCCTTCATTTTGTGATGTGTAACTCAAAAACCAGGCAAGTAATTGACCCTGTGTTGTAATGAATCAGTTTCTTTCGTCCACAAAGAGAGCTTCAATACTACACTCTACCAGGATGTTAAAAGTGTCTGACTGACACTTACACTGGTCACCCAATAAAACTGGGTTTATGATAAAACCTAGCACATTTATATAGTTGTATACGAAGTATATTTACATGTATTATCTTATTTAATTAATGATCGATAATCAATATGTTTAAAATTACGATATTGAGACTGTAAGACAGATGTGCCTGGTGTCACACTAGCACATCCTAGAATCAGACTTGAACTTAGGGTTTCTCTCTCCACAGATGATAACCTTGCCCCTGTTCTACAGAAGATACACAGATTCTTAGCTAACACTGTACAATACAGTCCTTTCAATAATTGACAAATCATACTTAAATGACCTGCTATTGGCACAATTGTTCTTAGTATAAATATACTATCTGGATTTCCCTCTTCTTCTACCCCTCTGAAAGCCATGCTTTCACTCTATCACTCGAGAATACGTAAATAAATTAGCTATGTACCAAAGTCTGACACTTAGAAGTAAACTAGAGGTGATTTTCTAATAATATACCGTCCAGAACCACACCTCTGAGAATATTTTTTTAATATTTTTATGGTACTCTGTCTTTGTAGAGAGTCAAGTAAAATTAAAAATTAAAAAACTGTAAGCCTTGATTCAATTTTCATAATAGTGCCCTTGAGAAATTTATCCTAGTTCCTTCATGTACTAAAAATGCAGAGGAAAGTGTACTATTTCAGTTAAGTTCTCCCTATTGGATTCCATTTTTGACTCCTGTTTTATCAGTAGCAATATTATCCTCCTATTTTACTAACCTCAAAATCTTAATTATCTTTAATCTTTAATATCTCACTCTCCGACACAACTTAATAAGATAGCATGACTCCCCATACCTACCCAAGAAAATTCAAACACTTTGTCTCTTACTACCTGTGTGACCTTGGGCAAGTCAAACACTGGGCATTAGTTTCATCATTATAAAATAGGGATAATAAAATTACCCATCTCATATGGCCCTTGTAAATATACTATGTGTTATACTTTCTTGTACGTACAGCCTTACAGTGTTTGGCATAGAATAATGTTGGGAAGATATAGAAAAATGGTCAGGGCCCTTCAGATATTCAGAATCTTGCCAAGCATCTGGTGTAAATATGCACGTGAGCCCAGGTGTTCCTTGCTATTGTCTAATGTAATTATGCGTGTGCACCCAGGTGTTTTGGGTTATGGACTTAAATATAAAGGACTAATGGCTCTGATACCTGGCACTTCTTGGGACACTCCGGGAAGCCACTAGGTCACTGCTCCCAGCTCTGAATAAAGCCTATTAATCTTTTCACCCACGGCTTCCAGGACCTTTTGCTATTACCTAGCTCGTAGACCTGTGTGTGGCAGGACCTTTTGCTATTACCTAGCTCGTAGACCCTGTGTGTGGAGGGTTTGTGACCCAGTCTGGAAAATGCACTCGAGGGGTCTGTGAGCCCTAGCCCTAGCTTTACAATTAAACATAAGATTTAGAAAAGATTTTTAGCTAAGTGCACAAAATGCTGTGAAAACCTCATTCTTAAATTCTGCTGATTTTCAACCATTGTATTCACTGTTTTCCAACTGCCAAAGTGATCTTGTCAGTATTTGCTAAATGATGTCATCACAAATCTGTTGCCATATCTTTTCCTAAAACTATGTTCTTTATTTATGGTGTTCTCTTCTATACTTCCAAATAATTAACACTTCGGGTACTAGTAACAAGACCCTTCACAATACAGTTCAAATTTTCTACCTGTTCAAAAGTATTTTTAGGCCATTCATTGCAGAGAAATCTCTCCAAACTCTGGATTCATAGGACTTTTTACACAACTTACAAGAATTTTGTGAAAATAAAATAATATGAAGAGCTTAACCTTAGCCTGGTAAGTAGTAAGTATTCAATAAATATCAAATATCATATATAATTATATATGGTATTATCATTTTAGTTATATACTCTATCACCTTGCCTACAATGTATTGTATTTTGACAAATTCTATTTTTCTGTGTTGCCTTTTAAAATATATATGAAGATATACCTTTTATATCCATGTTCATCTTGTTGTCCCAGTTCAACTGTAGATTGTTTTGATTAGATAAATATCATCTTCATAATTTAACAAATGTGTGCCAAATTATAATAAAATATCATAAGGGTATCTTTCTCCTCAGAATGCACTTTAAAATACAGAATGTATTTTACTTCTAAATATAATAACATGGAGTTTCAAATAGAATGTTAAAACCACAGAATTTTGTAAGAGAAGCTTTGCCAGAGCAAATGAACAGCCTTTGAGACAAAAGCAGAAGAATTATCATTCAAAGCGTATCAGCCATGTGTTCATTATTCCCTGTCAATGACTTGCAACAACAGTGTGATTAGAGTTCAGTTGCTGGAATGTGATCAGGCTTATTCTGGTGGCACGGGAACCATGAATTCTTGAGTAATGGTACGCTTGGCCTCAGTCCTATTTTCAATCAGATCAATTGGATGAAAGACAACATCAAGAATGAGTTTTAAATCATCAGTAAAAAATTTAGAGAGGAAAAATATTAAATGAACCCATGACTATCTGAATTTGTGTGGGGGGGATGCGTTGTGCACGTGTGTGTGTGTGTGTGTGTGTGTGTGTGTGTGTGTGTGTATGTGTGTCTTCTCCAACTCCTAGAGTTGAATAAACTTATAGAAGTTTCCTCATATAGCCACTGTTAAATACCAAACACACGTGAATCTCAAAATTGGTATTGGTAAAATTTATCTTTTTTTATCCTTGATGTTTAGAAAGACTTTCTTCATGGAAGAATCTGTAGAAGAGAAACTGTGTTTTCGAGGCTTTTACTCTCTCATCAATTCTGGCCAATGGTAGTGAACCTAGATCTCATTAGTATATGTGGCCACATGCTGGCCACATCACTCCCTTTACTCAACAGATTTCATTATAAAAACCATTAAGAAAGCAGGACTATACTGAAACCAACCAATACATCCATGCATAGCTTGTTTTACTACTGTTTTTAATGCATAAGGATGGCATTCATTAATCTTTAATATTTGAACTCCCCCACAGAATAAAAAAACTAAATCAACATTGATTTGTGATGATAGTTTCATGTCATTTTCTCTCCTCAAATTACAGGTAAATTTCCAGCCCCTTCATTTTCCATACTACCTCTTTCCACCTGTAAGGAGAAGATATATATTATTATTTTTTTTTTTTTCTCACTTTTTTTTTTTTTTAAATTTTATTTTGTCGATATACATTGTAGCTGATTATTGCTTCCCATCACCAAAACCTCCCTCCCTTCTCCCTCCCCCCCTCCCCCCCGACAATGTCCTTTCTGTTTGCTTGTTGTATCAACTTCAAATAATTGTGGTTGTTATATCTTCTTCCCCCCCCCCGGTTTGTGTGTGTGTGTGTATGTGTGTGTGTGAATTTATATATTAATTTTTAGCTCCCTCCAATAAGTGAGAACATGTGGTATTTCTCTTTCTGTGCCTGACTTGTTTCACTTAATATAATTCTCTCAAGGTCCATCCATGTTGTTGCAAATGGCAGTATTTCATTCGTTTTTATAGCTGAGTAGTATTCCATTGTGTAGATGTACCACATTTTCCGTATCCACTCATCTGATGATGGGCATTTGGGCTGGTTCCAACTCTTGGCTATTGTAAAGAGTGCTGCGATGAACATTGGGGAACAGGTATACCTTCGACTTGATGATTTCCATTCCTCTGGGTATATTCCCAACAGTGGGATGGCTGGGTCGTATGGTAGATCTATTTGCAATTGTTTAAGGAACCTCCATACCATTTTCCATAGAGGCTGCACCATTTTGCAGTCCCACCAACAATGTATGAGAGTTCCTTTTTCTCCGCAGCCTCGCCAGCATTTATCGTTCACAGTCTTTTGGATTTTAGCCATCCTAACTGGGGTTAGATGGTATCTCAATGTGGTTTTGATTTGCATTTCCCGGATGCTGAGTGATGTTGAGCATTTTTTCATATGTCTGTTGGCCATTTGGATATCTTCCTTAGAGAAATGCCTACTTAGCTCTTTTGCCCATTTTTTAATTGGGTTGCTTGTTTTCTTCTTGTAAAGTTGTTTGAGTTCCTTATATATTCTGGATATTAATCCTTTCTCAGATGTATATTTTGCAAATATTTTCTCCCACTCTGTTGGTTGTCTTTTAACTCTTTTAATTGTTTCTTTTGCTGTGAAGAAGCTTTTTAGTTTGATATAATCCCATTTGTTTATTTTTCCTTTGGTTGCCCGTGCTTTTGGGGTCGTATTCATGAAGTCTGTGCCCAGTCCTATTTCCTGAAGTGTTTCTCCTATGTTTTCTTTAAGAAGTTTTATTGTCTCAGGGTGTATATTTAAATCCTTAATCCATTTTGAGTTGATTTTAGTATACGGTGAGAGGTATGGATCTAGTTTCATTCTCCTGCATATCGATATCCAGTTATCCCAGCACCACTTGCTGAAGAGGCAGTCCCTTCGCCACTGAATAGGCTTGGTGCCTTTGTCAAAGATCAGATGGCAGTAAGTGTGTGGGTTGATTTCTGGATTCTCTATTCTATTCCATTGGTCAGTGTGTCTGTTTTTATGCCAGTACCATACTGTTTTGGTTATTATAGCTTTGTAGTATAGCTTAAAGTCAGGTAGTGTTATGCCTCCAGCTTTATTTTTTTTGCTGAGCATTGCTTTGGCTATTCGTGGTCTTTTATTGTTCCATATAAATGTCTGAATAGTTTTTTCCATTTCTGAGAAAAATGTCTTTGGAATTTTGATGGGGATTGCATTGAATTTGTATATCACTTTGGGTAGTATGGACATTTTCACTATGTTGATTCTTCCAATCCAAGAGCATGGAATATCTTTCCATCTTCTTGTATCCTCTCTAATTTCTCTCAGCAGTGGTTTGTAGTTCTCATTATAGAGATTTTTCACATCCTTGGTTAACTCAATTCCTAAGTATTTTATTTTTTTGGTGGCTATTGTAAATGGGCAGGCTTTCTTGATTTCTCCTTCTGCATGTTCACTATTGGAGAAAAGAAATGCTACTGATTTTTGTGTGTTGATTCAAACAGAATACAGCAACACATACGAAAAATTATTCATCACGATCAAGTGGGATTCATCCCAGGGATGCAAGGTTGGTTCAACATACGCAAATCAATAAATGTGATACACCATATTAATAAACTCAAACACAAGGACCATATGATCATCTCTATAGATGCTGAAAAAGCATTTGATAAAGTTCAGCACTCATTCATGACAAAGACCCTCTATAAGTTAGGTATAGAGGGAAAGTATCTCAACATAATTAAAGCCATATATGCCAAACCCACTGCCAATATCATCCTGAATGGGGAAAAGCTGAAAGCTTTTCCTTTAAGAACAGGCACTAGACAAGGATGCCCACTCTCACCACTTCTATTCAACATAGTGTTGGAAGATATATATTCTTAAGTATTAACTAATAATTGCACTAATGTGTGTTTGTTTTTTAGCCTCTCTATGGTTTATTCACCACATAAAATAATTTATGTTACATGTGAACTATAAATGCATTTGTAAACTTTGATACACGTTTCATATTTTTCAGAATCAGTGGTGATATAACAGGAAACTATTAACAATAAAGGACACTGTAAAAATGTCAGACATGTACATTGAATACATTTATTAATGCAGTGTAAATATTGTTAAAATCCTAGATCAAAGTTAGAGATAATAGAAGAGAAAGGGACAGATGAAGGTACACATGAATAAAATTAAAAATAAGGCAAGTACAATTACTTCTCGGTCATTCAAATTGATGAAAAAAGACAGAGGCATAAATACATTTTATAAGTAAATAATAATAAAACAAAAACTTCCATAAACATTTTCATTTAAATTCAAAATACGTACAAGAATTTTTCTTACATAAATACATTCATAGTTATACTTTACCAGCCACGCTAAATTAATATGTGAACGACTTACGGTAAGACAATTATTTTGATTGTGAGGAGAAAATTGAATATAAAATATGCTGTGTATTAAACTGTCTACGGATGACTCAGCTTTGAATATACTGTGAAAAAATCAGGAAAAGGCAAAATTTTACATGGGGCAACAATAAGGTATTTTACATATATGAAATTAGAGGCATCTTCTAAGTATTTAATTTTGGGAAATGGAAAGTATGAGAACAATCATCTCTAGAGGTAATATTTTCCAATAAATTATATATTCATATCTATCTGGGTAAACCTAAATACCCCTGTCAGTGGCCAGAGTGTGCTCTGTATTAAGCGTGAGTCAGCACGAAGCCTGGAAAAAGGAGCCCTAAATTTACTACCATGTTTCTGACATTGCCCAAAAGCAAATTTGTTATTCTTAGTGGCTATATTCTAGAGTACAACTGGCCATTATAAGATGATGACAGCAGTAGATTTTGTGATAAACTGTTAAACCCTACTTTCTCTGATTGGATCACCAAGGAACCAACTTAAAATCAAGTTTTCTTCTATTTAGGAAAGAGTGGCTTCTCTGTATCAGGAGATTGCCAAAATAAAAATAAAAATATAAATCAATCTTGAGCACAGAATGTGCTGTTAAAAGAAGGTATAAGTATTATTGTATTTTACTTGAATTAGTTGTTTATGGGGCTATCTTCCTGCTGAACTCTCCATGTTTGAAGGAAAGACTATTTCAGTGCTCTCTCTGTATCCACTCAACCTGGTACAGGGGCCCTTGTACCTCAGGATTACTTAATAAGTGTTTGTTGAGTAAATCCCTTTATCTCCTGTTTCCACTGGAGAATTGATGCCTTTTGTTTTTTTGCATATGCTATAACATTCTCCTCAGTCAAAATCAAGTTCAAATTGGGATTTCTTATAGATTCAGAACTGCCCGTATGTATCTAAAGCCTAGGATCTGTATATGATGTTATTTATATCACCTTGTACTTTGTCTTATTCTCCTTTTTAAAAAAATTAAGAGTATATTCAATCACAATCTACTCAAGAGAAAATGCTTAGCCCAACAGTTATTTAATGTTGAAGCCTGTATATTCTTAAAACTGAAACTTGGCATGGGGACAGGCTGAGCAGATGTTTATTAGAGTTCCAGAATAGGATAGACACTTAAAGATATTGAGTGATTCAGTGCACTTGTTCCACAAGCTGCTGTCAGAAAGCTAAAAGGCTCTATGGTCTTTCTGTGTATTGCGGTTTTCAGCAATAAAATTTGCATTTTAATCTGTAGGGATGTTCATATCTTTCTGCCAGCTAGTATCAGCATCCTGTCCAGAATCATCAAACTAGAAGCATGATGGCCTTGACAAATATTTTCATTTCACTTAGCAAATAGTTCTTCCATCACCGAAAAGTTTACGCCTCTATAACCAGAACTTATATTACTTTGGAGGGGTCTAAAACTTCATTTAAACAAACAAAAGTGATTTCATAAGGAATTTTATTGCCATGACAAATCAACAGTTTGAATAAGGGAATAGTCATTGGAGTCTCCATAGCATCTGGAGTGCATAGAATTCAAAGTGCTCAAAGGGGAAAACATTGCCCTTAGTTATGCTTGTTCACTTTAGTGGAAATTACACATGCATATCAGAGTAGAAGCAGTTCTTGCTCAACTTACTGAAAATTCTAATTAGATAGATCCACACAGTGCTCATCCAATTACACCTATGGACTTGCTGAAACCATTTATGTAAGCAGGAATATAAATTCAACGTGGGGTGGCCCAAATATATCACACTATTGAATTTAGAAGAAAAAACAGCTATTAAATAACTAATATTTTCCATTTCTGAAGGACTATTTAGAAAGACCTAAGAAGGAGAATCAAATACATTCTCTGTTTCACTTTCTCAAAAAAAAAAAAAAAAAAGAAAGAAAAAAGTAGATGTTTTCTCAGCAGAGTCCTCAAAGGTGCTTGGCAAAATATTTACAAGGAAGCTATTCTAAATTCCATAAATGTGCTGAAGTTGCCCTTTTACCTTCTAGTGTTTAGAGAAAAAAATAACAAATTGCACAAAATGTAAACTTCAAACTTTATAATGTGTTGTAGTATTTTATTATATGAGTAGAATATTATGCCTTTAGCTTTCACATCACAGTCATTCTTGTTTCATTTGCTGCGTTTATGAAATTTTCCACTTATTTCTTACTTTCCCTTCTTTCATTTCATAATAGGTACATGTTTACAGCAATAGACTATACCAGAGGCGGTACAGCACATTATTTCAGAGCCCTACTCTGGAGTCAGGTCCAACTGGTTATTAATATTGGCTCTGCCTATTCTGATCTCTGTAATAGTGATCCAGAAAGTTAGTACTCATGGACTGGTATCAGTTGGCAAGCAAAACAAAATCAGTATTCGCTATCCCAGATTTGGCTGCCTTTCTCCTGCCTTGCAGCTCCAAACCATTCAAAGAAAGCAACACCCTATGGTATATTTCCCACCATTACTTTTCACTGCTTACCTTAATAGCACCTAGCCAGGCTAGTGTAAAGGAAGCACAGGGCATGATTTGCTCTGTTATGATTTATATAAATGCTCCATTTTCTGTACTTTCATTGTTGTATACTTTATTTCATCAAAATATTGATCAGACATCTATTTCTATGCTGTATGATTCTTGAAGCTGGATTTGTACATTTATTCATTTTTGTTTACCCCACAAAACTTAGAGACATAGAGGCAGGAAGTGCTCACTGAATTTTCAACTAATTAAAGTAAGCAGAATTAATTACTTGAATTTTCTATGTAATTATTTACTTAAAACTAGAAATATTTATGCTGTACATTGCATATATTTTTCTTTATCAAATATTGTGTTTTTAGACATTCACGAAGCTTGGGATCAAGACAGGAATAGCATTTTGATATACTTTCTGTAGAAAATAATATTTAAGCTATATCATTTTCATTTGCAATTAATTGCTCTGAAGACAATATACTGCATTCAAGGAATGTCTGGACTTGTTTCTATTAAGCAGCTCTTCAGCACTTTAAGATATTAGTATTATAAGTCATCTTTTGGGTATTTTTATACAGAATCTTCTACGTACAGGATTTGTGATGGCTTCTATTTCTATAGAGTATTGTCCACTGATTAATAATCAATTCTGAACCTTACTTGGATCTTCTGTTTTATTATTAATGCTATCTCTCATGTTTTCCTATGACTCATGTTTTTTCAAAGGCTTGCTTAAAATATTCATCCTCATTAGTGAATATACTGTACAGCTGTGACTTCTACCACCAATTTATGCCAGCAGGTCAGCTCCTGGCTGTCTTACTGACATATGGATTTCATTTGTTTTAATTTCTTCTATTTCTACGTGTGTTCACACCATATCTTTTCACAGTGGTGACCCTTGAATATGCCACTGTTACCAGGTCTCTACCTTTGCTGTCAGCGGGCTTTTTAATTTGGGGGGTTATTTATTTACACATGATCTTTTAAATGAGTACTGCTCCCTCAACAGCAAACTATCTTCTAGGACATACAGTTACAGTATTTTAAACATCCATGACAGAAATGCGGATACATGAATTTTGGTATTTGAAAAGCACCATCCCCAAATAATATATTGGTCGTAAGTAAAATTAAAAGTTGCTATTTAATTTCAAATACATATCGTATAAAAAGTATGGACGTAATATTTCTTACATTCTTAGTAGCAGAGTTTCTACCGTCCACACTCCCACACCAAAATGCTTCAAGTTTTTCCCCATGGAAGTCACTAAGAATTCCTAACCAATATGTCTTCAACCAAAATATCAGTCTTGGCTATAAGTCTGCCCTGCTCCTCCTTTTCTGTTCCAGCTCCATTTTTTATCTGCTTAGTTTGTAAAACTTCTTGAAGATGCCTTTCTGGCCCTCAAGAAAAGAATGGTTTGTCCACAGTAAGTAAGTAATTCCTTGATACCCCCATAGTTTTTTTTCCTTAGGGTCCTAGACAACAACTGGTTCGATGAAGAACTGGAGAGAAAGAAATCCTTCATAATTCTGTGTTAGGTCTTCTTATTGAGCCTTGATTCTCACCAAAATTTTCCATTAGCTCTTTTTGTTAACTCTTTATTTTTTTTTATTTTTTTAAATCTATTTATATATTTTATTATGAACATTCATGAGATACAATGCTGATTGTCACCCCTCGTGGCATGAGGTGAGGGCCAGATTCATAGCAGCAGCATACCCACCACCAGAAATTGCTTTTGTACCCCAAGTCCCCCACCCAATTATCCCCACCTCTAACCCCTCCGTCCCCCTTCCCCGCACTCCACTTTGTAGTCCAAGGAATGTTCTCTCCTTCTGCAAGACCAATACTCTACTGTGGTCTTTCTTTTCTTACTTCTTTCTCTTTTAGCTCCCACATACAAGTGAGCACATGTGGTAGTTATCCCTCTGTGCTTTGCTTATTTCACTCAACATAAGTTTGTATAAGTTCATCCATGTTGTTGCAAATGGGAGAATTTCATTCTTTTTTATGGCAGAGTAGTATTCCACGGCATAAACACACACACACACACACACACACACACACACACACACACACACACACACACACACACACACACACACACCACAGTTTCCTTATCCAGTTATCCATCGATGAACATTTAGGTTGGTTCTATATCTTAGCTATGGCGAGCAGAGCGGCAGTGAACATGGGAGTGCAGGTATCCCTTTGGCATTATGATTTCCATTCCTCTGGGGATATACCCAGAAGTGGGATTGCTGGATTGTATGTAAGATTTATCTGGAGTTGCTTCCTCCATACTGGTTTCCATAGTGGTTGTACTACTTTACAGTCCCACCAACAGTGTAAGAGTGCTCCCTTCTCTCCACATCCTCGTCAGCATTTGTTATTCACTGTCTTTTTGATTATAGCCAGTCTCACTGGTGTGAGGTGGTATCTCAATGTAGTTTTAATTTGCATTTCCCTGATGACTAGTGATGAACGTTTTTTCACGTACCTGTTGGCCATATGTAAATGTCTATTCATTTGAAAAATGTCTATTCAGCTCCTTTGCCCATTTTTTAATTGGGTTATTTGGTTTTTAACTGTATAATTGCTTGAGTTCTATGTATATTCTGGATATTAGTCCCTTGTCAGATGCATAGTTAGCAAAAATTTTTTTCCCACTCTGTAGGTTGTCATTTCACTCTCTTGATTGTTTCCTTTGCTGTGCAGAAGCTTTTGGGATTGAACCCTGGACCTTGGTGTATCAGCCCCACATTCTGACCAACTGAGCTAAACAGCCAGACCTCATTTGTTAACCCTTTATAACCATGGGCTCAAATTAAAATCAAGTGATTCTGTGGGAAGCAAGCCATTCCCTCTTCTCTGTCCTCCTCAAACCCACCCATGTGGTTTTTGCTCCAGAAAAATTTCTCTTTGCTCCAAGAATTTCTCAGATATAAATAGGGGCATATGTCTGTGATTATGAGGATGCACCTACCTTAGCAAAAATGATGCCATCCAGAACAGTGTACACTAGCCATGTGATGCCATTGAACTTGAGATATGCCTAGTCCAAGTTGAGATGTGCTATGGGAAATAAACCGTGTGTTCAGAAATCCTACTCTAAAAAAAAGTGTGAAATCTGTAATATTTTATGTTAGTTAAACTTTAAAAGGAACATGTTTTGTATATATTGAGTTAAATAAAATATATTATTAATATTAACATCGTTTGATTTATTATACCTTTTTTAATATGGCTACTAGAAAGTTTAAAATTATGTATGTCGCTTACAGATGTGGCTCAAGTGTTGTTTCTGTCAGACAGTGCTGATATGAGAATAATACTGAAGTAGAATTTATGGTCACATTTTCTCTTGTTAATAGTCCCTTAGTTTTTAATGACAGTTAATTTTCTAATAGTCCAATGTACAAAGGTGACTGAAAAGATTATAAATTCTCTATATGACATATCACATAATGGCACCTAATTACCACATGTTATTCATTTAAAATTTGTTATAATATAAATAAGAATGTCACAGCCTAATTATTCAATAATTATCAAAATAAAATTATTCTCCTTATATTTAATACAGTCAAATATTAGTGTTTTGTTCTTCTTCCAGCAAATCATTAAACTCCTAATTGTAATTTATTGGAAATCAAGATCAATTGTCAAAATGGTTGCCCTTGTTCAGGATGTAAAATAATATATACTTTGGAGCAGAATTTTTTATTTTATTTTAAATTGAATTGTTCCTTCCAAATGTTGTATTTGGACATATTAAATTAGACCTGCTAAGTAGTACAAGAATTCTCCAGATAAAACTATTTCTGATTTTTTCCCCTTAACTTGTACCTTTGCTTTTCTGATCATTTATGATAAATGTCTGCACTGTTCTTGAGATTTTACAATAAATTATGCATTTACAGATTTTAGTCTGTATGATAGTAATAAAGGTGCAACATGACAAAATGTATATGACAAATATAAATATGATAAATTTTTACATATGTTAAAATTACACATTTTTTTGTAAAACATAAATAGGTGGATTGAATATGATTTCTGAGGATGAATTAAATCTACTTGGAAGTGAACTGATGAGTGGCTAAGGCACCATTCGATTCAATTCTCTTTTTTAGAGCATTAAGTGATAATTCTTGCAGAAATGCTTGTGATTGGTGAAACCTAACTTTACCTGCAAGAGAGTCATAGTAAGATAGCTTTCTGGCTTTAACTTTGGGAAGATGAAATACATAATATGGAAAATACCAATGAAAAGAGTAAGTAGTCACATATGACATATAGCCATAAATAAGGCAAATGGTCACTATAATAGGTATTTGCAAATGTTTATTTTTTTCAAAACTACTGTATTTATTGTTGCTCCTTAGGGTGCAGTTTATATTTATGGCTATAATGGGTTCTTTTATCCTGGTTGCACTGGTTTATAAGATAGAACCTAAACCACTATCTGTATGTCACTTAGTCTTGATATTCAGTACCAATGAACAATATTGATTTTGTTAAATAATTCACTATTAACTGAAGTTGAGGCACATGTATACAAAACACTGCTCCCTGAAGCAAAAATAATATAAGTATATGTAAAATAAAAGTTAATTGTGCCTGTCATCTGCTTAACTAAGAATAAATTTTAGGATAAGTAAGTTCAATAATATCTACAGTGATATGCACATTTCCTTTAAAAAACTATAAGTATAAAATGCAAGAAAATTAGGACTCTTTTGAATGTAAGTGTGTATGAATTATTTATCCAACAGTGTCTTTATAAATTGTTTCTATGGTCTGTTTATTGTTTCTCTCCTGGTATCAGTATTTTGAACAGCTTTAATAGCATTGTGGCCAGATGGTAAGTATAAAGAAAATGACAGTCAGGTTTAAGAAATATTATGAAAATCTAACAGTGAGTTTTGGATTATTGTTTTCAACATAGAAAGTTTTCATAGCAGCAGTAGTAATCATAAACATACAGCTCAAATATTGTGAACACATATAGGAACAATGATGATATGTTCTTTTATAAAATTGCTTACAATTTTTCATTAATGTGACTTCACACTATAGGACATATTTCTTAAAACATTTTAAACGTCTGTGAGAACCATTATAGACTATTGAAAACAAAGTCTCCTGTAATTTATGTTGGTGTTTAGTCATATAAATATTGTTTTTAAAAATATTTGTTACCCTTGTTACTATCTTATAGATAGAATTTATAAATATGTATCTTATAAAAACTATCAATACATGATTTCAATACATAAATTTAAAAAATATGTCCTATTGCAAAACATATTTTATTTGTTATTCTGAGCAGGAATAAATATTTTGCTTATTATCTCCACTTGCCTATATTTTGCAATAGAAATTCAATGACTTGTAAGAAAGACAAAATGCTGACATTGGATTATATCAAACATACAGGAAATTAATTTGAGAATAAAATTAATTCAGCATACTATTAAATAATTGCAATCTGATGCACTTATAACAATTCTAGCAATTATTTTAATGAATTTAATGTAAAAGTCGAATGTGATATGTGGTATGTCAATTGAAGAACATGAAAACTCTTCAGTAACTCTTGCAAAGTGGATTATTCAAGATATTAGAAAATCACCTCCTTCACTGAAAAAAGGAATATGCGTAAAATACAACACAGCTTTAAATTCTAGTTCAGTATTATTTTCTATATCAACACTATACAATAAAAAATATGTGAGCCATAAATGAGAACCACATATGTAATTTTAATTTTGCAGTAGCTCATTAAAAAGAGAGCTGAAAAACATATTTATAACATATTTTATTTAATTCAATACATCTACATGTTTTAATTTTAATGTGCAGTCAATATAGTACATTGGATACATATACAGCACTATCTTTTTTCATACTAATTCCTTAAAAACTGCTTTTTATTTCACTTTTGTTTTTTCTACCAAAATGATCTATTTCAAAATAAAAAATTATTTCACTTTTAAAGCACATCCCAATTCAAAATTTCAAATGCTCAATAGCATCTTTTTGCTAGTTACTAATGTATTGAACAGCAGAACTTTATATTTTAGATATCTCAATGAATAAAGTATGTAGTGTTCAGCATTTAAATGTTCCCAATGTGATACACCATACAAATTCACTCCAGATTTTCCCTTTGTAACCAAGCAGAGTTCTAGGTGAATATTCCTTCACATGTATAATCTTGATAAAGTCTTAGGACTATTTTCTTTCAGGTTGTCAATTTTTATCAGCAGTAAGCAGATAATGCAAGGCAATGTGTTAAACACTAGAACAGAGTGAGAAAAAAGGGCCTTATTATTTATCAGCTGAGATAGAATATAAATGAATATGTTTAATACACCATGGAAAATGCTATGGTGTTAAATACAGAATGTAAAGTAAACACACAAAAAAAGAAAGGAACAAGTCTAGTAGGGCAAAGACTTGGATAAAATAATTCATTTGAAAATATTGTTATTTGAAATGATTCTCCAAAGTTGAAAATTTCAATAGCCTTGATCTAATTTTGTTCTCATTCAACATAGGGCTACAGAGTGCACCTGGAGAAAATAATACAACATTGAGTAAGGTACCAATTTCCTTAAAGTCAAAGTCTGCAATTTCAAATACTGTGGATTCTCAATGATATAGGAAATCAGTCTATGTTTCTGTAATCAACACCCTATTCTCCACACATCTTTCAAACTTTCAAGTTCCTGAATCTCCAGCTCATCTAATCACCCTTGACAGAGAACGCTTCTTTCTTCTGAGAGAAAATAGAAGCCATAAACAGGAGCTATTTCACACAAATCAACAAATATCCTCGTAACACACATTTATTTTATATTTCTTCCCTTTTACTGTTGAAAATATGTGTCTTTCCCTATTCATGTCTCAGCTCTCCAACCTTGCTGTTCTGGACCATTTAATCTCTCACCTATTTTAGGTATGTTTTAACAATTATATATTTTAACAATTATATATTTTAGTATGTTTTAACAAATATTTATTTTCTACTCCACCTTCTTTCTGTACCAATGTCTTTTTCCTTTTTCTATCTGTCCTCTTCTACACTTAAACATGTCAGTGTTTGTTGAATCTTAACATAAATGAATAAGCACTGACAATACAAAAGGCTTGCTTTGGTTCCACACCCCTTTTTACATCCAACTCTCTTAACAACCACTATTATAAAAGCTATTTTCAACTTCATTTTTTGCAATTTTCACTCCCCGGTTACCCCAAAATGCTTGGCATACTCTCTTCTGCCCTCTTACTCCTTATGTGATGTTCTTGCTAAGGTCAATAATTACTTCTGCTTTTCTGTAGCAAGTGGGGACCATTCATTACCATCATCATTTCCTTGTTTTCTGAAACCATTGCTTCCCTTCTTTTCCATTGCATCCATTATTTTGGCCCCTCCTGCTCAGCCATCCATGGCTGAGTCCAATCGCTCACTTTCTTCTTTCCACCCTAAGTACATTTCTGCAGTTCAGGCTCTCTCAGACGTTCTTCTCTCCTCATGTCACTTCACAGTCTTTATCAGGAATATACACAATCATATGCCTTCACTCACCATGATTTCTAAATTTGTATTTGATGGATCTTGGACGTGACTAGCACCACTGTGCACACAATAAGCACAAAATAGCCACCGGCCTTGTCTTCCACTCCAGCACCAAACCTCTCCACCCTTCCCTTTATGAGGAGCCTTGTGACTTAAACAGAAACGTTTTGCTTCTGCAAGGGCACAGTTCTCCACCCTGGTCATAGTTTCCACATTAGCATAATGCCCCTCCTTGATGGTATCAGCCAACCCTTGGCGCCCTTTATAAGCTCTACCACCCCCACACTTGGTGCAGTCCCCATTTTGAGGGCAGCCCCAGGCTACCCATCAATTTGAGCACAGCCCAGCAGATTCTTTTCCTTTCATAAAGCTTGAATGGTACCCAGTGTCTCAGCTCACTTTCTCTCATTGTGGTGCCAAAACACAGGAAGTGTTCTGGCCGATGTTGCTGGACAATCCCCTCTCTTGGGGTGATTGGCCCTTGGCCACCCTTCCCAGACCTGCTGAACCAGGTACACTTGGGACTCTCTTTCCTCTTGCCATTTCAGACCAACACATCCAACATCAGCCTCAATTCAGGGTGAGTCAGTGGGTCAGTCCTCTCTCATCTTGGGTTCCCCAAACTAGCTCTCTCTCTCTTTCTTGAAGCTCAGGCACCTGGCCAAGGGAACCTTTCTCATGCCCCCCAGGTATTGAAGGATGCTTCATTAGCTGGTCATGGCTTCTCACTCGAAAAGAAGATGCACACCAAAGAGGATGCTCTTTGTTGGCATTCTTCTACCAGCACTGCCCATTCTCTTTCTCACCCTCTAAAGGGGATCCTCACAATCCAATTCTCCACACTCCATGCCCTTGGGCAGTCTTCTGGCCAATTTACCCCTTGTCCTCCAGGGAGACATTAAAATTCAAATGCCTTGTTACAATGGATCCCAGTGGCCACAAGATGGCTCTCGCGATTTAGATACTCACTGAAACGGCAAAACCTAGAGAGATTCCTTACGTTCAAGGCTTCTTCTATCTTTGAATGAGTTCTTCTCTCTGTCAAAACTGTCCTACGTCTCAAATTCTCCTAGCTCATGCCTGAACTCACCTTCTGGACTCAGATTAATCTTCTAATCCATCAGCCTATTCTGCTACCCGTACAGGCCACCTTGACTACCTCTGTACACTCCAAATTCTTCACCAGCCCCTCCACCTTTTCCCTCTCTTCATCCTCAGCCCTGGCTCATTTATACCCCCTGTGTGAAGTGGCTGGGATCGAGGGATTGTCCGAGTTTATGTCTGCTTTTCTTTTTTGGACCTTTCTCAAATAAAAATATAAAAAAATAAAAAATGACTGGGATCCTTCCAGTCCAGCCCAGACACATATCTGTCCCCTGAAGACAGGGTGCAGGTCTGGATAGTGGCCCAACAGGCAGACAAGATACATGCTCAAAATAAAAAGTGGCCTGTGGGAGGCATTGTTGTTCCTTGCATGGGCCCAAATTGGGACCACCAGGCCAGACAAGGGGATCAGGATCTCCAGGAAAGTATGATCACACACCTACTGCATGGCCTCCGAAAGACTCACAAGTCAGTCAATTATGACAAGCTTAGAGAGATCACACAGAGATCCCCCAAAATCCCAGCGAGTTCCTAACCTGCCTCTCTGAGGCCCTACACAAATACAAATACTGCCCTGCAGCCATGGCCCTTTTGCACTACCTCCTGAATGCAGCTTTCAAGGTTTTTAACAATAGAGGAAGAAAAAGAAAAGGATCGTTACAAAAGAGATCAGGCCAAATACCAGCTCCTGGCTAATGCCATCCATGGCTCACATACCCCAAAGCCAGCTGTCTCAAGGGGCAAACTGCCTGGGAACTGCTTCAAATGCTGTCAACCAGGCCACTTGGCATGGGCCTGTCATAACCCCAGGCCATCACCTGCGCCCTGTCCTCACTGCAAACAGCCAAACCACTGGGGGGTTGATTGTTGCACTTGCCAGAGAGGGAGTAGCCCAGTCCCCAACCAACAGCTTTGGCTTCACGGCCATCCTGACTGGAGCATCTCAGCTTTGCCCAGGAGGACGACTGACAATGCTCAGGGCCCAAGGCCCCCACAGAGATCACCACGCATGAGCCCAGGGTAACTTGCCTCACAGCAGGTAAGCCAATCTCTCTTGTCATCAATACAGGGGCCACTTAGCTTACCCTTCCTAAGTATGCAGGACCAACAACCCCATCTTCTATCACAATAGTAGGGGTCATGGGATCTGAATACCGTCCATGGATCACTCAACCCTTTTCCTGCATCCTACATCATATCCAATTCACACACAAATTTCTAATAATTCCTCAATGTCCAAACCCCTTACTGGGATGGGACATTCTTTTCAAACTCAAAGTCACTCTTACCCTAAACACTTCACCTCCAGCTTCAGTACTCCTGTTACAGGCTGCACCCAGACCTGGCCCCTGGGGCTTCCACCTTCCCCTTCCCCTTGTTCAAGGTCAATCCCTAGTATGGGAAGCTTCTTCTCCCTCCATTGCTATGCACCATTCCCCTATCCTTGTTAAATTGTAGAACCCCTCTTTATTACCCAATGTCGCACAGTACCCCATCACTAATAAACACCTAATAGGGGTAAGGCCCTTATAAACAAACTCCTTTCTTCTCATCTCTCATGGCCTACCTGCTTGCCTTTTAATACACCCATCCTTCCAGTTATAAAGCCTAACGGCTCATACCGTTTAATACAGGACTGACCCTGACATGAGCCGTTCCCAACAACTCACCTGGACGGTACCACCTCAGGGGTTTCAGGACAGCCTCCACTTCTTCAGCCAGGCCTTAGCTCAAGACTTATCTGAACTCTAACAAGAAATATGGAAGTCTAAAATAATTGTAATATTTCTTCTAAAACGTTGATTACAAAAATTATCCCAGAAAGTACTGAATCTGAATAGGCTAATTAGTGTACAAGAAACAATTTCAAAACTTTAAATATTTAATAATAGCAAAATAAAAATTTCTGTTTGCAGCAAACTGTTAACTATTCAGCCAGAAATTATTCCCACCATAAATATAATTTGAACATTTATTTAAATGAATAGCTTTCAATTCAATTCAATTCAATTAAAACCTTTGGTGCCAGGAATACAAGAGTGTAAACCAGCACATAGCTGAGTGGATGCACTGGCTGTTCTAGGATAGGAAAAAGGATGCTCTACTAATCAAAAGGTCTGAGCTTTAACACCAACCTGAGGAAGGATATGAGACCTGAGCCCATGGGAGATTAAATTTGAACTTAGACCTTCATGTAAACCAGGATCCTCAAAGAGTTCTGTAATTAGTAAAAGGATAAATGAGGGGGAAAAAAAAAAAGCAGACAAAGAACTACCTACAAAGGAAGATAACAAATAAGGCTTTCTATCACTACCTGGACGATATGTTGAAAAAAAATCTCTAGGTAATTTTTAATCATAAGCTATACCACATGTGGCTTTAAAGTTGGAATTTAAGCCTCACTTATAGTAAAGTCTTCCACCAGGGCTGTGGTGTCTTCCACCAGGCAGAGTCCATACATTATCTCCTCAGTTAAAATTGCTCATGTTTTAATGTTAAAAAGCACATTAATGAAAATCAGCATTTCCAATAAAGAAGAAATTTAGATTAGAGTGTGTGTGCGTATATGTATATATGCACACACACATATATATATTATTAAATAATTTAAATATGAACTTTAACTTTCTAAAGTGCTCAGAGAGAAATTAAGATTTTGTGTCTTATAATTCAATAAAATAAAATTTCAGGAGGCAAGCTGAGACCCCTGAAGACTGGAGGCTCAGTCTAAGGCCCCGGAGGGAAGCGTCCAGAGCCCCAGCAGGTGCCAAGTTGAGCTGAGCCCTGTGCAGTACTGGGAGCTTAGTCTACAGCCACAGAAAGCCACAACAGGAGCCAAGGGGGTGTAATATAGTCAGCTGGGAAAATTGGATACTCATATGCAAAAGAATGAAACTAGACATGCACTCCTCACCATATACTAAAATCAACTCAAAATGGATTAAAGACTTAAGTATAAGACCTGAAACTGTAAAATTACTGAGGGAAAATAGAGGTGGAACACTTCAGGAACTAGGTCTGGGCACAGATTTTATGAGCATAAACTCAAAAGCACAAGCAACAAAAGAAAAAAACAAATGGGACTATATCAAACTAAAAAGCTTCTGCACAGCAAAGGAAACAATCAATAGAGTGAAATGACAACCTATAGATTGGGAGAAAAATTTTGCTAACTATGCATCTGACAAAGGATTAATATACAGAATATACAAGGAACTCAAGCAATTACACAGTAAGTAAGAAAACAAATAACCCAATTAAAAAATGGGCAAAAAGAGCTGAATAGACATTTTTCAAAGGAAGACAAACAAATGGCCAACAGGTACATGAAAAAGTGCTCAACATCACTAGTCATCAGGGAAATGCAAATTCAAATTATATTGAAATACCACCTCACCCCAGTTAGACTGGCTATAATCAAAAAGACGGTGAATAACAAATGCTGGTTAGGGGGTGGAGAGAAGGGAAAACTCCTATACTTTTGGTGGTACTGTAAATTAGTACAACTACTATGGAAAACACTGTGGAGTTTTCTCAAACAACTACAGACAGATCTATCTGTATGATCATATGACCGAGCAATCCCACTTCTGTATATACCCAAAGGAATGGAAATCATCATGTCAAAGGGATACCTTCACTCCCATGTTCATTGCAGCTCTGTTCACAATAGCCAAGATATGGAACCAACCTAAATGTCCATCCATGGATGATTGGATAAGGAAACTGTGGTATATATACACCATGGAATGCTGCTCTGCCATAAAAAAAAAAAAAAAAAAAAAAAATGAAATTCTCCCATTCACAATGACATGGATGAGCTTGGAGAAACTTATGTTGAGTGAAATAAGCAAAGCACAGAGGGATAACTACCACATGTGCTCACTCATAAGTGGGAGCTAAGAGAGAAACAAGGAAGGAAAGAAAGACCACAGTGGCGCGCTGGACTTGCAGAAGGAGAAAGCATACCTAGAGATACAGAGTGGGTGGTGGAAAGGGGGATGGGAAGGGAAGTCAGGGATAACTGGGTGGAGGACATAGGGTATAATCACAATGGATAGTAATGGGCATGCCACCAATACGGATCTGGCCTTCACATCTTGGGCTTGAGTGGTGACAATCAGCTTTGTACCCATAAATATTCAAAACCAATTAAAGATAAATACATAAATAAATAAAATTTCATTTGATTAAATTGAAGGAATTTTTAATGCTTTATTTGAAATCCAAAGGAGTTAAGGTCAAAATTTAAATATGTCCTTTTTCAACAAAAGCACAAGCAAATTGAAGCCCGCCATCAATCCTCATCTTCTGAAGTTCTAATCCTGCTCGGTCTCAGTCCCAGGCACCTCACAGAGACTTCCCCAAGGAAATGAAGTTGCTTCAACACCTGCAGTCCGGGTTGTCTTTTTCTGGAATGAATACGGTTCCTTTAAACAAAGTTGAATTATTTCAATAGTAAGTCTTTTATGTTTTCCTCTTCAAAAAAGTCCAAAAAGTTAACAAAATCTGCAAGATTGTTAACAGAAGTTCTTCCACACCCACGAAATTAAGAAATACAAGCAAATTCACAACTTTCAGAGAAATTATCCCAGGCCAATTTTTTTCACCCATCCTGGTATCGTGTTCGCTTTTGCCAGATAGCACGTCAGACGTAGACTTACATAGTAAAGGTGTCTTGTTGGAAGGAGTATAGTTGAAGAAAATCTTGATTTCAACCTTGCAGGGATAACTGTGTCCATCTTTTTTATTCCTTTTGTTTCTTTTACCTTTTTGCCCTTTTGATTCTAAAACAAGTTTAACTTCACTTTCTGCCTTTTCCTTTTGCTTCTGAATTGTTAAGGGCTTCTGGAGAAATTCACAAAACTATACCAGTAGCTTCTGCTACATTTTTATGGTTTCCAACCTCTAGTGACTCATTATAGCTCCATCTGTCAAATTTCTTTTTGCATGTCCCTCACAATTTTAATCCCTACATTTTCTTTTATCCAAGTTTAAAATCTCATACTCTTAAATTTTATATATAGACTGACTTTGTATTTTACAAGAAATCATACAAGCAATGGACAGCAAAAAATAAAATATCTAGAAATTAACCCAAATATTTGTGTTTTCTTTGAGGTAAAGTCTTCAAATGGCATAAACTTATCCTAGAGTCACATTCTTTAAATAGCAAAAGAAAAAAAAAATGGTAAGAATTTATAGATGAGTGACTTAGATTTACATCACTATTAGTTAGTAATGTATTTAAGAATATTAAAAATTAGAACTGTAAACATTTAAAATAATTTCTATTAGTCAAATAAAACGGATATGATATTTCACTTACATACATCTTGTGTATTAATACTGTTTTGTAATTTTACCAATGTTACTTAACCAAACATTGCTATTTTAGCTAAATAGTTTTAGTAAAAATGTCCTTAGTTACTTCATGCCCTACCTCAGACTTTAAGACTAGCAGAATTAATACCCATAACATCCTTGTGGTATCAAGTGTATCCATGTGTAAAGCAAGCTTGCAAAGGACTAGCAACAACTTCCAGATAATAAAACAACCTGCACAGGGAAGCAAAACCAGTAACTTCTATTATTCTATCTATAATTACTCAGGTTGCCATAGTAAAAGAAAGCAGCTGGAAGGGGATTGGAACATGTGTTGAATGAGTCTGACTCTTGTGTCATCTATGGAAGTAAAAGTTAAAACTTACCCAAGGCTACCTCTTGGTAACATTTTCTACTTGTCCAAAAGCTTTGCAAATTTTTGGCACTTTTGGGGGATCTTTCTACCTGAAGAAAATTCTCTATTCCCAACACATATTTTTGCATCTAAGGGAGAGAGGAAGGAGGTGAGGAAATGTCTGCTTCCCTCTTAATGAAGGATTAGTTTATCTTCTCCAAATATTTTCCTAAATCTTTAGAGTTCTATTTCTTTGACATTATAAACCAGATATGTTTCTATTGTAGCTCTTCAGCTTCTATATTTATTATAAAATTTATTTGAGGGGATTACTTAAATGCAGTAAGATATAGGGTCCAAAATTCCTACTTAAGTAAGTTTTTTTTTTAATAATTGGTGGATGTGTTCCATAGTTTTCCATCACTTAGAATATGTCCAAAATGATGCCTGTCTGTGTCTTAAAATATATTCACTGCATTGACTCAATTTTGTTAATTAATTGTTGTGTAAAAGAAAAGTCATCAAACTAATGTCCAATAATCTTTTCCACTATGACTGTTAGATAGCAGCACATATACTTAACATTATTCTTAATTTGTAATTATTCACATTTATAAACTTGTGATATTTATTATGATGTGATTTTATTTTTTTGTTGATTTGTACCTCACACATATGTATAATTTAAAAAATAAATAAATTGCATAGAATGTATGGTGGTTAGATCATTATAGTTAGCTTATTCATCATTACAATATGCAATCATTCTTTATGTCCATTGACCAATTCCTCATTAGCCCCCCTCTCTCTTCTCCTCCCCTTCTCTTGTCCACCTCTAGTTTTCTAAAAGTTCAATGTGTTACTGTGATTGTCATTTCTTTCTTTCTTTCTCTCTGTGTCTCTTTATTGATGTGACTTTAATTTTTTTTTTTTTAGTTCAGTGCTGAAAGAGCACTGAGAGATCATGATAAAATTACTTTGTAGTTAAGGAAACTAAAACAAAATAAGTTAATAAGCAAGTTCATAAATAGCAAAACTCAGTTTTCTGATACATTGCCAAATGCTTTTTTAAGTGTATACTGTTACTTTAGGCTTAGCTTTCTGTCATCTCTTTATTCCAAAACTGCCATCATAGAAGTACGTTTGCTTAGAGTAAATGTAATATTTCAGTAAAATATGAGCATCTTTTGTTATGATGAGTCCAACTAGAAATTTTAAATAACCTCCAATTCAATATTTGGTTGAAAATATATGAAGAACAGTGCTGGAGCACATTAAAGGAGTAACATAAATGCTAGTGAGCACAGAAACTCAGGATAGCCAAATAAAGAACACTCAGCCCCCATTACCCCATCTCTTAGCCTGGGTCAGCTGGGAACCAGAAGAAACTTTACTCTGTGAGCCAAGCATCCTGGTGCCATGGCCTCTCCAACCCTTGATTGTAAGAAAACAAAAACAAACAAACAAACAAAAATTAAAGTTTCCAATTAAAAGATAGAGTGGCTGAATGAAAAATAAAACCTAACTCTAGGCTACCTTCAAGAAACTCAAAGACACACATAAACTAAAAGTGAAGGGATGGAAAAAACAGTCCATGAAAATGAAAACCAAAAGTGAGCAAAAGTAACTACACTTATATCTGATAAAATATACTTTAAGTCAAAAACAGTAAGAAGGGACAAAGAAGGTTATTGTACAATGTTAAGAGGGTTAATTCAGGAAGAGACTATAACAATTGTAAATATGTATGCATCCCATATGGGAACATCCACATATATAAAGCAAATATTATTAGATCTCAAGGGAGAAAGAGACCTCAGTACAATAATAGCTGGGAACTTTAACACCCCACTTTTATCATTGAATGGATCATCTAGGCAGAAAATCAGCAAAGCGACATTAAATTTAAACAGCACTGCGGAGCAAATTAAACTTCAAGACATTCACTGAACTTTTTATTTAGAAGCTATAGAACACACATTTTTTTTCACCAGCACATGGGACATAATCCAGAAATTACCACATGTTCTGCCATAAAACAAGTCTCAACAAATTTTTTTTAATTGTAATTATATCAAGTATCTTTTCTGACCAAAATGAAATAAAATTAGAAATCAACAGCAAGAGGAACTCTCAAAATTTTTCAAATATATGGATACTATAGTGGATTGAATTATGTCCCCCAAAACTCACTAAAGCTTGAATTGTGTCCCCCAAGTTTTATGTACGGCCCCCACCGTGACTGTTAAGAGGTGGGAAATCCTATTATGGTAATCGAAAGGTGGAACCTTAAAGAGAAGATTGGATTGTAGGACCATGCCTAGTGAACTAGGATGAAAAAGGGTGGTCAGGGGCTGGCCCCGTGGCACACTCGGGAGAGTGCAGCGCTGGTAGTGCCAAGGCTGAGGGTGTGGATCCTATATAGGGATGGCCAGTGCGCTCACTGGCTGAGCGTGGTGCGGACCACACCTTGCTGAGGGTTGCGATCCCCTTACTGGTCAAAAAAAAAAAAAAAAAGGGTGGTCAGGGGTCTGATTCTGAGGGCTTTAAAAGAAGAGGAGAGTCTGTCTGTCTCTGCTCTGCCATTTCACAATATGTACCCTGACGTCACTGTCATCACCTCCAAATCTCTTACCAGCTGTGTTCCCTGGACTTTGGTCATTTTAGCCTCAGATACTGTAAGCAATAAATTCCATTTTCTTTGTAAATTATCTAGTTCCATGTATTTTCTTATAAGCAACAGAGATGGACTAATACAGACACTAAACAATATGCTCCTGAATGACGAATGCATAAAAGAAGAAATTAAGAGGAAAATTTTAAAATCTCTTGAAGCAAATGGAAACAGAAATACAATATACCAAAACCTATAGGGTATAGTCAAAGCAGTACTAAGAAGAAAGTTTATAGCAATAAAGGCTTACATCAAAAGAATAGAAAGATTTCAAATAATAACCTCATGATGCATTTTAAGGAAATGGAAAAGCAAGAACAAACCAAATCCAAAATAAGTAGAAGAAAACAATAATAAAGATCAGAGAAGAAATAAACAAAATTGATGCTAAATATATATATATATGTAAAAGATTGTCAAAACAAAATGTTGTTTTTCTGAAAATATAAACAAAACTGACAATTAGCTAGACTAGCCAAGAAAAAAAGAGAAAAGACTTAAATAAAATAAGAAACAAAAAAAAAAGAGGTATTACAATTGATACCACAGAAATACACAGGGTTATTAGAGATTGCTATAAACAACCATAGAACAACAAATTGGAAAACCTTGAAATAAATGGATTAATTCCTAGTTGCTTACA
The DNA here is from genome assembly GCF_027409185.1 of Cynocephalus volans. Lineage (NCBI taxonomy): Eukaryota > Metazoa > Chordata > Mammalia > Dermoptera > Cynocephalidae > Cynocephalus > Cynocephalus volans. The sequence continues at coordinate 142,290,829 of NC_084468.1, read as the reverse complement.
ATTTGCCAAGGCTGAACCGAGAAAAATTTAAAAACCCAAACAGACAAATTACAAGTAATAAGATTGTATCAATAATAAAATGTCTCCAGTTAAGGAAAAGCCTGGGGCTAGATGCAGTCATGCAGAATTCTACCAAATATTTAAAGAGGAATTAACACCAATTATCTTAAAATTCTTCCAGAAAATTGAAAAAGAGGGATTTTTTCCAAACTTCTTCTATGGGGCCAGCATTACCCTGATGCCAAAATCAGACAAGCACATAAGAACAACAACACTATAGGCCAATATCCCTAATGAACATAGATGCAAAAATCCTCAGCAAAATAATAGCAAAGAGAATCCAGCAGCATATTAAAAAGATCATTCACTATGATGAAGTCAGATTCATCCCAGGGATGCAAGGATGGTTCAACATGTGTAAATCAATGAATGTAATACATCAAGTCAACAGAATAAAGGACAAAAACCATATGATCATCTCAATAGATGCAGGAAAGCATTTGATAAAATTCAACAACTCTGTATGGTTAAAAACCCACAACAAATTAAGCATAGAAGACACATACCCCAACACAACAAAGGCTGTATATGACAACCCCACAGCTAATATCATACTGAGCAGGGACAAGCTGAAAGCTTTTCCTCTAAGAACTGGAACAAGTCAGGGATGGCCAATCTCTCCATTCTTATTGAACATAGTACTGAAAGTCCTAGCCAGAGCAATTAGGCAGAGAAAATAAATAAGTAAATAAAGGACATCTGAATTGGAAAAGAGGATGTAAAATTGTCCTTGCTTGCAGATGACAAGTCTTATAAAATGGTACTTTAAGAAGTTTGTGGAAAAATGTAATAAAAAGATAACATGAATCTTTCCATAGTTTCTGAAGTATGCTTGTATATAGAAAACCCTAAAATTCCACTAAAATACTCTTAGAACTGTTTAAAAATTCAGTAAAAGTTGCAAGATTCAAAATCAACATACAGAAATCAGCAGTGTTTCTATATATCAATCATGAGCAACATAAAAGAGAAATTAGGAAAGCAATCCCATTTATAATACCTATAAGAAAAATCCTAAAAATAATTTAACCAATGATGTGAATGATCTCTGCAATGAAAATTATAAAATACTGACTAAAGAAATCAAAAAGGACACAATAAAATGGAAAGACATCCATATTTATGAATTGGAAGAATTAATATGGTCAAAATAACCATATTACCAACAGCTATCTACATATTCAGTGTAATCCCTATTAAATTATCAATGACATGCTTCACAAAAATAGAAAAAAAAAAGCCCCTGAAATTTGTATTGAACCACCCAAGACACTGCATATCAAAACAATTCACAGCAAAAAATAAAGCTGAAGGTATCACACTACCTGACTTCAAAATATACTACAAAACTATAGTAACCAATATAGCATGGTAGTGGCTTAAAAACAGTCACACAAACCTATGGAAGAAAATATAGAATCCAGAAATAAAGCCATTTACAGCCAACTGATTTCTAACAAAGTTGCCAAGAATATTCATTGGGGAAAGGACAGGCTCTTCAATAAATGACTCTGGGAAAACTGGATATCCATACAATGATACTTCAAAATGTTTGTGAAAAACAAAATTAAAAGAAAATACAAATCTTTCCATAAAACTTGTCAAAGTACTCTCATATGCAGAAGAATGAAACTTGACTCCTATCTCTCACCATATACAAAAATCAATTCAAAATGGATAAAGACTTAAATGTAAGACCTGAAACTATAAAACTACTAGAAGAAAATATAGAGAAAACCCTTCAGGACATTTGGTTGGGTAATGACTTTGAGAAGAAGACCTCACTAGCACAAGCAACAAAAGAACAAATAGACAAATGGGATTATCTCAAAATAAAAAGCTTCTGCACAGCAAAGGAAGCAATCAACAGTTAAGAAACAACCTATAGAATGGGAGAAAATATTTGCAAACTATGCATACAACAAGAGAATAATATCCATAATATACAAGAAACTTAACAGCAAAAAAAGAAAAAGAACAAGAAAATCCTATAAAAAAAAGTGAGCAAATGAGCTGAATAGACAGTTTTCAAAAGAACACATACAAATGGCCAATGAGTACATGAAAAAATGCTCCATGTCACTAATTATCAACAACATGCAAATCAAAACCACAATGAGATATTATCTCACTCCAGTTAGAATCGCTATTATCAAAAAAATAGAAAATAACAAATGCTACTGAAAATGCAAAGAAAAAGGAACTTTTACACTCTATTGGTAGGAATGTAAATTAATACAGCTATTAGGGAAAACAGTATGGAGGTTACTGAATATATAGAAATAGAACTACCATATGACTCACCAATCACACTACTGTGTATATATACAAAAGAATGGAAATCAGTGTATTGAAGAGATATTTGCATTCCCATGTTTATTGCAGCACTATTCACAATAGCCAATATATGGAATCAACCTGTGTCTAGCAACAGATCAATAGATAAAGAAAATGTGGTATATATACACAATGGAATACTATGTAGCCATAAAAAAGAATGAAATACTGAAATCTGCAGCAACATGGATGAGCTCAGAGAAAATTATGTTAAGTAACCCGGGAACAGAAAGTTAAATGCTACATGTTCTTACTCATATAGGAATGTTAAGAAAGTTGATCAAATCGAAGCAAAGAGCAGAATGGTGGTTCCCAGAGTATGAAGAGGTTAGGGGACTGGTGGGACAGTTACAGTTTGGTTAATGGGTCCGAAATATAATATCTATATTTCCATAGCACTGTATGGTGACTATAATTAACAAAAATTTATTGTATACTTTCAATCTGCTACGAGAGGATTTTAAATGTTCCCAACGCAAAGAAATGATCAGTGTTTGAGGTAATCAAGAGAAAAGGTGGTTGCCAGGGTTTCAGGGGGTGAAGGGAGGGAAGGAGGAATGAAAAGGTGTAACACGGGATTGTTAGGGAAGCAAAAGTATTCTGTATGGTACTGTAATGATGAGTACATGAAATTATGCATTTGGTAAAACCCATAGAACTGTACAACGCAGAGAGGGAAGCCTAATGTAAAATTGAATTAATAATAATAGATTGATAGTAGTTCATAATTGTGACAAATGTGCCAAACTATTGTAACATGTTCATAATAAGATATCTGTACTTTCTGCTTAATTTCTCTGTAAACTTAAAACTACTACAAAAATAAAGTCTATTATTTATATTTTAGAAACCCAGACCCTTCAATTTAATTAATGAAACATTTATTTACCAACTAATCATGTTCATTATTTAATGTTTTCTCAAGTCACCCATAAATACCTTGCCAGGTGGACAATAAGGACCCAACTCGTAGTCCAAAATATATTACAAGGTCTGGCATCGTGAAGAAGTTCTGAATCTTAGTCTAAAGTTGAGGCAAATATTTTTAAGAGAATCAGCCTATTTCCGATGACAGAGCCCATACTGCTGCTTTGTTTTTTATCTCAATGACTCCCATTGCTGCAGATGAGTTAAATGTATTCATTTTGCCCTCCTCCCAAAGTCTGTTACCTTCTTCTGATAGTATATTTGAGTATCTTATTGTCGCCTGCATGTAGGAATTATCTGGTCCAGCATGATTGTTTTGCAATTTCATTACTCTAATCATGTTGATCTCCTTGCAGGTGATCTTCCTTCCACTGAACATGGACTAGTGAGAGATCTCTCATCACAGAATTTAGGAAAGGGCTTTTTGTTCCTACACTGCATCCATTGCTTGAATGTTACTTACCTCCTTTGCATTTGTAAAGTGAGAAATTGACACTAGCAAAGTTCCATCAAAGGCCATTCGCAAGTTTGTTTGTCTCAAAAAAAAAAAAAAAACTAGATTAGGCAAATGCATGTTTATGTACGTGTGAGTGTGTCACACACATATATATATATACACATACATATATATGTGTGCATTTACATTTGATTTAACAGCCTTTCACCTTTCGATGTTTCTCTGTAGAATGAGGTTATATTTATGTTTCCAAATATACAAAGACAACATGGGAATTTTGATTTGTCTCTTTCATTTGTTGTTCAATGTCTCACAAGATATTATGCTGAACAACTAGAAAAGATTCACTGATACGAATTACCCTTATGTTCCTATCTAAAATCTGTGCCTTTTTTGTAGGGTTCCATGGCAAAGACTAACTCATAATCTAAGGATGTTTTAGCATTGCAAGATTTCTATAAAACCATTTGTGATCGTATTGAGAAATGCTTTAAAGGACCCAATCATTGATGTAAGATAGTTCTTTATTGAGTGCGCCCATGATATTTGACAGTATTTTTACTCTATTGTCATTAAAGACTGGCTAAGATGTAGGAAGACAATGTCAGAATTAACTACTTGATATTGTGCGGGATTAGACAGTAAATCTGCAATATAAAAACATCTGGACTCACACTTGTTTGTTTATAAACTTAACACTAGTACATGAAGGTGGATGGCATCAAAATAGATGCAAAGAACCTCAAGGATAATATCTAAAAAGCTTATAAAATATCTACACAGAAAAATGACTGATAACATAATGTGTTACATTATTATTATGCAGACTAGAAAATTGTACTGGAAACCTCAATTTTTATCTGAACATAATGGCAGATATTAGGATTTAAGAGAAATAATAAACATTACTTTAAAACTATAGAAAATAAAACACAATATCTGCGATTTAATTAGAAGTTCAAACAACTTAATCTAACCTTACACAAGCATCTTGAATAAAAATTTAAAACCCTGTTGATTACTGCCTGTATATCAGTTTCCATAAGGAGTATATGAAAATCATTAAAGCTGATTTTGCATTTTTAATATTTGATAAGTATTATAACATAAATAACTATATGCTCATTGTGAAGAAAGAGATAAAAAATCATTTAATATTTAATAAATACAGGCTCATCTTGAAGAAAGGGAGAAAGAGAAAAAGAAATAGAGGTAGAATATAAGAGAAAGAGGAAGAGAAATTCTGTCAGAGGAATTTAAACAGTAACTAGAATAAATTTTTCAATATCATTTGCTTGGTTAAAAAATGTATTTCTTCTAAAATACAGTAACTTTTCTGAAAATAAAAATACAAATAAGGAATAAATGGTAGCTTAAACACACTTAAGGACTTTCATAGGTAGAGTTTTTAGGTTTCTAAATGATATATGATGAATAAAATGATCAGTAATGAAAAATTGGAAAGTAAGTGGAAAGTAAATCATAAAAGTTCCTGCGTTACCAAATATCAAAATTTGTTAAATCAAAACCATCAAACATCAACCTGTATGATGTTTCAGAAATAATTTTAATGATTCCATTATTTTCAAGATAAATTTGCTGTTCATCATGTCTCGTTCATGTTAATGATTAAGAAGAGCACGCTGAGCTCTGGGTTTCACGTTCATTATAAATTCTGTTCCATGAGGATAATAAAACATTTCTGGAAATATAATTCATGGTCATTTCATTTTTTGTGTGTTCTTAAAGTCACTTGACCTATAGAAGGAGCTTATTAGATCTTGCTTGAGTGGTTGTTACAAGATTACTAATCTCTCGGGTCTTGTCTGCAGAGCTCAATTGTATTCAATTATACTTTACTTTTGAACCACAATTGCCTTCATATACCTCAGGATTTTATATGTGGCATAACACGCCATGTCAAAATTTTTGCTGATATGTTACTTTAAACACATAGTTCACACACACACACATTAAATATGTATGTCTGTGTATATTGTTTAAGTGGAAACAGATCAAAATATGATCTATACTATTACCTACAGAATAACTTTTCTCACTGTATGTGTGTCAAACCATATACTAAACCCAACCATGATAAGACAACTCGTTTTTTTCACAAAAAATTGTTAACTTGCTATAGTAAAATCAATTAATTGACTATCATTTTTCTTTTAAATAGAAAAAAAAAAGTAGGATGAACTATATAGTATTTTGTTTCCCATATGGAATTATTTTCACTAAAGCAGTGACAAGAGAAAGAAGAATGATAGAAATATAAACTCTAGTGCTTTGAATGTCCCTGCGTTACCAAAAAAAAAAAAAAAAAATAGAAAATAAGCATTCACTGAATGCTTACCTTATTACATTGCTTCATTTAGCCTTCAGGATATTAGTGTGAAGTGGATGGTAGCCTTAATAGAAAGATAGGGGAAAAAATGATAAGCCTCAGAGAAGGTGGGGCAAGACAGTGGGCTAGAGGTGCCCAGGGCATTTTCCTCCCACAGAAAAGGACCAGAACAACTAACAGAGAGCTAAATTTTGATGGGAGAATCTGTGGGAAAGAGCAGGAGTACAGCAAGAGACTGGTGGTTCCTTGTGGACTGGGAAAGCCCAGGAGGACAGCATAGACAGGAGAGATAGGCACATGGCCTCAGCCACCACATCTCTGACACTGGGATCAATGAAGAAGAAATTTTCCCTTGTGATGAGAAAGTAGGCTGAGGACCCACACCAACCCCCACCCTCACCAAAGCAGCTGGGAGATCCTTTGGCAGAACAATCCCAGAGCCACGTGTGGGAAATGGCCCAGAACACACACTGCATCACTCTGGAACAGTAGCACAAACTGTGCACTCCCCACCCGCATCCCTCGAGACCCAAGCCAGTGCAGAATTGTGTCAACTTGAAATTAGAGTTATTGCCAGCCATGTGCCCTGCTCTGGGGCCAGTAGCCACGGAGCTTCCCCAGCCTTAAGGCTCTGCCCTCATCCCAGTGCACTCACAGGAGAGGCTTCAATACCCTGATCCCAGCACCTTGAAGCCTGAACTCACAGCACTGTGATTCTAGTTCTGCAGTCGGGAAGGCAACCCTAGCCCTGCTGTGCTGATGCACGTGCTGATGCACTCCCACATCCCTGGCCAGAGAACAGACAGGCAGACCCTCCTCAGGTGACCCACCCCCCTATTCCTACACCTAACCCTCAGCCTGCCACCTGACTGAGTTGTGTGCATACCTGAGACCCCAAGCCAGAAAAACAGTTCATTGGTCTATACCCTAACGAATACACTCTTGGTCTGGTGGAAATAACGTGCATCTGCACAATCCCGGAGAAGCAACCAGGTGGTTTTGTCCTGAACAGACTCACCTAGTGGCTTTGCCAACAGTCCCAGAAGCAGCTGGATGGGCCCTTTCACTGAAGGCCTGCCTAGCAGCCCCACCCACCATCCAGAGGCAGGTAGACCACCCCATTTCTGCTGGCCTGCCTAGCAGCCCAGCCCCCAACTCGGAAATGGCTGGTTGGATGCCCTAGCTGCAGGCCTGCCTAGCAGCCTTGCCAACAGTCCAAAAAGTGGCTGATGTGCCCCATCACTGCAGCCCCACCTAGTGGCCTCACCTGCTTCCTAAGAAGCTGCTCAGCAGCTCTGCCCTTGTCAGATTAGCTCCTGAACTGCTAAGGGAAGCACAATCTCCCATCAAACCCCAACAAGTGGTGCAGCAGAAGGACCACCAGTTGACCTGTATTCAGCTAGCTGAGACAAAGTGCATCCACACCCCTGGCTTGGAGAAACAACTCAGCTGTCATAACCCTGGATAACCTGCCCCCTTTGAATCTTTCAACCATTGCATGCTCATGTATCTGGGTGAAAAACAGCTTGGATGATGTGCCCCTGGTGGGCCCAACATAGTCGGAGAAACAACATAGTTACCCTGCAACTGGAAAACAAGTTCCAGAGATCCTGACATGCCATATGCTCAAACCCCTAGCCTGAGAATCAGTCCAGCAACCACATCCCCAATGATCCAGATCTTGAGTCATCTGATCCACAGGATGCATGTACACATCTCCAGCTTGTGAAACAATCCAATGATCCCTCCTTTGGCAAAGCTGTGCCACTACCACCACAAACCTCACAAGCATAGGTTGCTGAGTCATTCACAAACATAGCAAAAGTGGATTATGGCTGAAGAAACTAGAGTCTACACTACCACATCCATCTTGAGCAAAGCCATTGCATTCTGTTCAATTGACACCCTAGAACACATTTGCAGGTGAAAGTCTTTCCCCATGTAAGCCACTCCACAAAACTCAAAGAGGTGACTGTTCTACCACATCCATTCCCCATGTAAGCCACTCCACAAAACTCAAAGAGGTGACTGTTCTACCACATCCACAGATATCAATGCAAGGGAACATGAAAAAGCAAGGTAACATGACACCACCAAAAACAAAAACAAAAACAAAATAACATTCCAGTAACTGAAAATTGATGACTTCCTGGAAAAGAAATTCAAATTAATGATCTTAAAGAAACTCACTGAGATACAAGAGACTATAGACTAACAGTTCAACAAAATAAGAAAAACAATCCATCATCTGAATGAGAAACTTAGTAGACAGAGATATCATTAAAAAAAATTAAGCAGAAGTTTTAAAATTTAAGAATTCATTGGATTAAATAAAAAATACATCTGATAGTCTCAACAACAAACCAGATTAAACAGAAGCAAGAATTATTTATCTTGAAGATAGCAGTTTTGAAATAACAAAGGAAGGAAAATAAATTAGCATAAAAAAGAATGAACAGTGCTTATAAGATCTATGGGACCCTATTAGGTGAACAAATATTTGAGTTATGGGTATTCCAGAAGAAGAAGAAAACAAAAAAGATATTGAAAACCTATTTAATGAAATAATAGCTAAAAATTCCCCAGTCTTGGGAAAGATATGAATATTGAAATCCAGGAAGCTCAAAGTTCTCCAAATATATTCAACCCAAATAGGTCATCTCCAAGACACATTGTGGTCAAACTATCCAAAGTTAAAGACAAAGAGAGATTTCTAAAATCAGCAAGAAAAAAACATCAAGTCACTTATAAGAGAATCCTCATTAGACTAACAGCATACTTCTTGCCAGAAATTCTGCAGGCCAGGAGAGAATTGGATGATATATTCAAAGTAATGTAAGAAAAAACTGCCAGCCAATAATAATATATGTAGCAAAGCTATCCTTCAGAAATAAAGGAAAGCTGAAGTCTTTCTCAGACAAGCAAAAATTAAGGGAATTCATCACCACTAGACTGGCTTTATGGGAAATGCTTAGGGGAGTCCTACTTCTAGAGGAGAAAGAATGATAACAACCATAATGAAACAACTGGTAAAGGAGATGTGCAAATTATCAAGAGAAAGGAACCAAACCTTATCATTATAGAAAACCACTAAATGACACATAAAACAAACTGTAAACCAAAATCTGTACTAAAAGACAAGGAAGGGTACTATGTAACAATAAAGGTATTACTACAGCAAGAGGATATAACAATTATAAATAGATATGCACCCAACAACAGAGCACCCAGGTATACAAAGCAAATATTATCAGATATAAAGGGAGAGATAGACACCAACACAATAATAGTTCAGAGCTTTAGCACCACACTCTCAGCATTGGACAGATCACCAAGACAGAAAATCAACAAGGAAGCATTGGGTTTTAAATGTCACCATAGACCAGATGGACCTAACAGACATATACAGAGCATTTCATGCAGAATACACAATCTTTTTATCAGAACATGGAGCATTCTCCAGGATCAACCATATATAGGTCACAAAATAAATTTCAAGACATTAAAAAAAATTGAGGTCATATGGAGTATTTTTTCTGACAATAATGGAATAAAACTAGGTATCAATAACAAGAGGAACTTGTGAAACTACACAAATACATGCAAATTAAATAACATACTCTTGAATGACCAATGCACCAAAAAAGAGATTAAGAAGGAAATTTATTTTTTTTTAATTTCTTAAAACTTATGAAGATAGAAACACAACATAAGAAAACCTGTGGGATACAGCAAAGGCACTATTAAGAGGAAAGTTTATAACAGTGAATGCCTACATCAATAATAATAATAATAATAATTTCAAATAAATAGACAAACAATGCTCCTGAAGGAGCTGGAAAAACAGGAACAAACTAAACTCAAAATAAGTAGAAAAAAATAAATAATGAAATCAGAGCAGAAATCAATGAAATTGAGGCTAAGAATATAGTATAGAAGATCAATCAAATGAAAAGTTAGTTCCTTGTAAAGATAATCAAAATTGACAAATCATTTGCCAGAGTAAGCTAGGAAAAGAAAAAGACTCAAATATATAAAATTACAAATCCAAATGGAGACATTACAATAGATAGCACTGAAATACAAAGGATCATCTAAGATAATTGTCAACAACTACATGCCAATAAATATGAAAATCTAGAGGAAATGGATAAATTCCTGAACACATGTGACCTACCATGACTGAACCAAAAACAAGTAGAAATCCTAAATAGACTGAGAACAAGTAACAAGATTATATCAGTAATAAAAAGTTTCCCAACAAAGAAAAGCCCAGGACCTAGTGGCTTTACTGTTGAATTCTACCAAACATTTAAAGAACTAATAGCAATAATTGTAAACTATTTCAAGAAATTGAAGTGTATTGAATTCTTCCAAAATCACACAACAAGGTCAGCATTTCCCTAATACCAATACAATGCAAGGACACATCAAGAAAAGAAAGACAAAGGCCAATGTTCCTAATGAACACAGATGTAAAAATCTTAATTAAAATCCTAGCAAACCAAATTCAACAGCATATCAAAAAGATTACATACCATGATCAAATAGGACTTATCCGAAAGTTGCAAAGATTGTCCAACATACACAAATGAATAAATGTAATACATCAACAGAAAGAAAAAAAAAACATATGAACATCTTGATAGATGCACAAAAAGCATTTAATAAAATTCAACATCACTTCACAGAAAAGATTCTCAACAACTTAGGTATAGAAGGAAAGTAACAAATACAGTAAAGGCTATATATGACAAGTCTACATATAACACCATACCGAACAGAGAGAAGCTGAAAGCTTCCCCACTAAAAACTAAAACAAGACAGGGATGCTCATTCTCATCTCTTCTATTTAATATATTACTGGAGTCATAGCCAGAGTAATTAGACAAGAAAAAGAAATAAAGGGCATCCAAATTGGAAAGGAAAAAGTCAAGTTGACCGCACTTGACACAGACATGCTTTTACATAGATAGAAATGAAACAAGACTCTAACAAAAGACTCCTAAACCCAATAAATAAATTAAGTAAAGTTGCAGGATACAAAATCAACATACAAAAATCAGTAACATTTTTATACACCAACAAAGTATTTGCAGAAAAAGAAATCAAGAAAGCTATCCCATTTAGAAAGGCAACGACAACAAAAAATACCTAAGAATACATGTAACCAAGGAAGTGAAAGATCTCTACAATGAAAACTATAAAACACTCACTAAAGAAATTAAAGACACAGAAAAAATAGAAATGCATCCCATGTTCACAGACTGGAAGAATCAATACTGTCAAAATGACTAAACTACCCAAAGAGATCTACAGATTCAATGCAATGCCCATCAAAATACCAATGAAATAGTTCACAGAAATAGTGAAAGAAAACCCAAAAATTTATATGGAACAAGAGACCCTGTTTAGCAAAACCAATTCTGAGCAAAAAAGATCAATTAGGGGGTATCACTCCCTGACTTCAAAATATACTACAAAACTAGAGTAATCAAAACAACATGGTACTGGCACAAAACAGACATATGGACGAATGGATCAGAATAGAGAATTCAGAAGTAAATCCATGTACCTATTACCAACTTATTTTTGACAAAGGAGCCAAGAACACACATCGAGGAAAGGACAGTCTCTTCAATAATTTGTTCTGTGTAAATTGGAGATCCATAGCAGAAGAAGAAAACTAGTCCCCTATCTTTTGCCATTTGTCAAAATCAACTCAAAATGGATTAAAGACTTAAATGTAAGACTTGAGAAAATAAAATTTCTAGAAGAAAACTTAGGGAAAACACATCAGGATATAGGACTGGGCAAAGATGTTATAAATAATACTTGTGAAGCACAAGGGAAAAAAACAAATATTAAAAATTGGATTATATAAAACTAAACAGCTTCTGTACAGCAAAGGAAACAAACAGATGAGTGAAGAGGCAATCAGGAGAATGGGAAAAAATATTTGCAAACTATTTATCTGTAATGGGATTAATATCTAAAATGTACAAAGAACTTAAACAGCTCAATAGAAAAGAAAAAAAATCCAATTTTTAAAATGGGCAAATTACCTGAGTACACATTCCATATACTTGGCAACAAGTGCATGAAATAATGATCAACTTCATTAATCATCAAAGAAATGGGAATCAAAACTACAATGAGATATCACCTTACCTCAGTTAAAATGGCTATTGTCAAAAAAATGAAAACAATTGTTGGTGATGATGCAGAGAAAGGGGAACTCTTATTCACTGTTCATGGGAATGTAAATTAGTATAGTCACTATGAAAACCAGTATGGAAATTTCTTAAACAACTACAGATAAGGCTACCATATGATTCAGCAATCCCACTACTGGATATATACTCAAAGGAATAAAAATCAACATGTCAAAGAAATACCTACACTCCCATGTTTATCACGGCTCTGTCAACAATAGCCAAGGGTTTGAACCAACCTAAATGTCCTTCAGTGGATGATTGGATGGAGGGCATGTAGTCTAAGACCAAGGCAACAAAAGACTTGGTGTCTGGTGAGGGCTCTCTGCTTCATAGCTGGTGCCTTGTTGTTGTATCCTCACATGATGCAAGAGACAAGCAAGCTCCCTCAGGCCTCTTTTATGAAGGCACTAATTCCTTTCATGAGTGCTCTACCCTCATGGCCAAATTACCTGCTAAAGTCCCCACCTCTTAATACAATCACTTTGAGGGTTAGGATTTATAAACACACTGTAAAGTATAGAGGGTAAGAGCTTGGAAGATTCAAACAATCTCTTTTGGGGTTAAAATCAGAAAAAAGAGTAGAAGTCAAGTAAATTGTTGAAATTATCTAGGGATTTTTTACGTATCTGTGTCATGTCAAGGAATAAGGGAACCTGAAAACCATTGGGCTTAGAGTTCATATCTACTTCATCATTGAAATTAAGGTTAACATTGCCCTATTTTTTAATTACACAAGTGTATTAATTTGTAATAATTCATTGATCTTTATGTAAATGCTTCTGCATGCATTTCTGTATGTTCCTTAAATCAGTAAAAATATCAACATACGAATTTTCAGGGTAACAAACATTCATACCATAACACTGATTATTTTATTTCATTTTGTACTGTTGAAAATATTTTGAGTGCCTATGAAAATATATCTACATATTTAAATTGTATGCAAATAAAACATAAAAGTATATAAATTTTCACTAATATATTTTAATGTAAGAAAGTTACTAAAATGTAAGATATTAAAAATGTGTCAATTTCATCATATTTAGAAACAAAGAATATTAAAGTTCTTAATGTCTTATATCTTAAAGTTAGAGAGATCCAAGATATAGGCTAATTCTGATATTTTCTGGATATGAGACTTTAAGAAGTTAACTTCTCTAAGTCATAATTTTTACATGTGTAAAATGAGGTTAATAAAGTCTATTTCCTAAAGTTGTAAAGAAAGTCAACAACTGAATACATACAAAGGGTTGAGGATGCTAATTATTCTTATTATTGTTAATATTAGCAGAAGAAATAAAATAGCCTAAAGTTACAAGTATATTTAACTAATTAACATGCAAAAAGACAATGTTTTCAACCTAAATAAAATGAAACTATTGAAAAACTTGTTTGATGGATTTCTTCCACATAAAAATTTACTGCACATGAGTATATTAAAACTAATTTTTACAAAAATTATATTAAAATAACCCAAATATGTATATTCAATGAAACACATAACCTGAATAAATTTTCTAAACATTTGGAATTTTGTCACAAAAAACTCTTTGGAATTTTACTTTTATTAAGATTTTATTGTACTTCTGAAGCTATGGAGCTTCATTTGTATTCTCTAGTATCATCTTATGCCAAAAATATATTGCACAATAATGGGATACCAAAGGAATTGATTTCTTTAGACAATAGAAGTTTATATTTTGAATAAACATATATCTTTAAAATTCTGTGCTTATCAAATATTATAATTGCCTATAGCTCTTATAAAGTAATTCTAATTTTTCAAACCTTCTGTCAAAATGTAGATTCACATTTATTTAGGTTTGCATGGCAAAAACATTATTACTTTAGCTGAAATACCATTACCTTTACGGTGAATTAATTCAGAAACTTTACTACATCCAGAGACTTCCAAATATATTACAATAAATGTGATAGATTTTAAACACTCTGAATCAAGATAACTTTAAGCCATAAAAACAATGCTCTCTATAAATGCATTATTTTTAGGGGCATTAATATTTGGCATACTTATGTTTCTGATATATTAGATACACTAGAAAGAAATATAAACAAATTATTCAGCTTTTGTTTGTCATAAGTGGTCCACAGAGAGAACAAATATTTCAAGTAAATAATTACAAAGTATGGTGATGCAATCAACAAAGGATAAATGAAAGCTTTGAATCCAAGAGGTAATTATGGAGACTCATTCGTTTTCCAAGGCACAGAAATTAGGAAGATGGACATTCTCAAGCTTTTTTGCACTGTAAACACTGAATGGATTATGAGAGTCTAAACTGATAAATAGAAGCATAGACTTTAGGTTAGCTGCACTAATTTCAAAATTATTTCTTTTTCCATCTTGTTTTGAGTTGCCAATTCAATGGTAAGAATGAGTCTGTTTTGGGTCATTCTTGTAACTTCCTATGAGCGTTAAGTCAGATGTAGCCAAGAGCTTTCAAGTTAGATCTGTTCTGTTAATGATATAATTCATGACCATAATTTTGAATTATGGAACCAAAAATAAAATTTTAATCACAGGCGAGTCAGAGTTGATCAAAAGAAATAAATAAAAGAAGGAGTGGATTTTATGACTTCCAGTATTAGCTCGGATATGCAATAAATTTTGGAGTTGCCCCTTATCTTTAAAACAAGAAAAATGCTGACCGATGTGGAACTCAATGACACTCATAAGAACTATCAGAGGACTTAAGTCACAGGGCAAATCAACACCTCCAAAATTTGAAGATACAGGCCCATACGGAGAATCACATCTGAGATCAGCTTACCTGAAAAAGCAGTCTAAAGAGCTGTAAACTGATAGAAACATTAAATGCTAACTGTGACTAATTGATGAAGACCAAGTGTGGACTAGTGTGAGAATGAGAATTTTCCAAGACACTTTGTTTTAGCCTCTGCTGTGGGTTGATTGAATTGTGTCCCCCCAAATTTTTATATTAGAAGCTTAATTCCCACTGTAACTGTTGAGGGTGGGAAATCCTACTATGGTAATTGCAAGGTGGGGTCTTGAAGGCGTAATTAGATTGTAGGACCATGATGTAGTAAATAGATTAATAACAGTGGTCAGTGGTGTGGCTCTGAGGGCTTTAAAAGGAGAGCACATGAGAGTCTATCTCTCTCTGCTCTGCCATCTTCTGCCAAGTGAGACCTCTGCATTGCTATAAAGCCATGACAAAAGAAGACCCTCACCAGATGCAAACTCTGGTCTTTGGACTTCACAGCCTTCAAAACTGTAAGCAATAAATTTTATTTTCTTACAAAGTAGCCAGTTCCAAGTATTTTGTTATAAGCAACGTAAATGGACTAATACAACCCCCATTCCAATACTTCATGGGCTTTACCTCCAGGAACCCCACCACTTACTTAAGGTAAGGAGCCCAGAAAACCCTTGGGGAAAAAGTGAGCATTTCGAACATGCCCAGAGCAGTTTCTGTAGTAAAGGCCTATTCAGCAAGAGCAAAACACTGTAGCAGTCTTACCCAGTTCCAACCCCACTAGCCTTACTTCCAAACCTAAGAGAGCAGGAGCTGGGGGGAGCTGAAAAATACTTGTGAAGATTACAGCCCAGGAACATAGGTCCACTAAAAGACTAAGAATTATCATTGGATTACAGAGTGCTTCTCTTCCCCCCATACCCCATCACCACATCAACATAGCTAGTATTATAATAAATGACAGCTGATAGAGCAGACAGAGCTGCAATAAGTAGGTCCTATTTATAAAGAAGGAGTTTCTAGAGAAACCCAATGATGAGAGAGAAAAGACATACACAAAAGGAAATTCAAGCCTCTGGCACTTATAGCTAGATCAAAATGAAATATAGTACAACTCCAAGCCAGATTAACATAAAACCCCACACTGAAGGCCTATTTAAGTTAGTTTCCATTACCAGACACCTTATGTCTAGCTTTCAACAGAAATTATAAGACAAACTAAAACACAGGAAAATAACATAGTCAGAAAGGACAAAGGAAGCATCAGACAATATTCAGATATGGCAGAGATGTTGTAATCATCAGACTGGGAATATAAAATGATTAAGATTATATATTAAATGATCTAATTTAATATGTGGACAACATGCAGGAACAAATCAGCTTTGCATGTGGAGAGATGGGAATTCCAACAAATAATCAAAAGGAAGTGTCTTTAAAAAAATACCTGCAACTGATTGCACCAGTGCAATCAGCTGCCTTGCCAGACATGGGCAATGGCCCCACCCCAACAAACAGCCCTGAAACTGAGGGCACCAGCACTACCAGCTGCCTCACTTTACCCCCGCAAGCTGCTCCACCCCAACAGCCAGCTCAGCAACTGAGAGCACCAGCACATCTGGTCACCTCATCAGTAACAGCACTCCCTACCACTGCCACAGACACCAGTGCTAAATGAATGGTTCATGACAGCTATCACCACAGCAATTACCACTGCAAGGGTGGCTTACTGCCATACCAGCAGCAACCACTGGTCATAGGCAGTCCACTGAACCACTCATTAGCATAGACAGGAGAATCACCGATGGATCCCAGGGAAAGAGGTGAGCAAGCACAGACTGAGAACCCAGTTGCCCAGCCCACAGGGAGAATTACACTGCCATATGCAGTAGCCCACCTGGGGGTGGGAGGTACATGCATAGCCCATGGGACTGTCTTCACCTGGGGTGAGACATATGCAAAACCCTCCAAAGAGTACAGAAACCCAGGATGCTCAAATAGAGTAAGGAAGAAAGTTCCCAATTACCACAAATCTATCCCCAAACTGGGGAACAAAGGTCCCAAGATAAACCTCTGCTTGTGAAAAAGAAGAAAGAGAAAACCCATCCAGGGTCACCCATTCAAATGAAAGAGCACCAGTATACCCCAATGCACCCATCAGGATTGGGGGGGCTAGCCAGAGTGCCAACAGGTCCACCCAAGGTCATCCGCCAAAGCCAAGGAGTTACGGGGCATCAAGGCATTTCCGTCAAGAATTTAAGAGCTTGCCCACATCCTGGTGAACCACATAGTATCACCAAACTCAGCAAGGAATTACTAAGTCCCCCAGGCACTAGGCCACAGAGGCATTCACATGAAATTCCAACACTGAAATTGGTGAAAGTATCTACACAGAGACTACACTATTACAATTACCTGAAACCAGCACTAAAACACCCCACTAAACAGACATTATAAAGCTCATCTACAAGAAGGACTCCCTCTACTCAAAGCCCATTCCAGAGTTTTAGAAAAAGCAACTGCTCTACCAGATGATTAGATACCAACATAGAGATACTAGAAATATGAAAAAACAAGAAAATATGACACTACCAAAGGAATATAATATTCTTCAAGTAACACACTCTATAGAGCAGGGAGTCCTTTAAATGCCTGAAAAGGAATTTAGAACAACAATCTTAAGGAAACTCAATGAGATACAAGAAGACTTAAATGAGAAACATAACAAAATGAGGAAAAGTATCCAGGATCTGAAGGAAGAAATGTACAAAGAGATTAATGCCCTAATACAGAATGTAGCAGAGCTTGTCAAGCTGAAGGATTCATTCAATTAGATCAAAAAAAAAAAAAAAAAAAAAGAAATCTGAGAGAGCTAGCAGACAACCTGAAGCACATATATATCTGAACCACGGGTGTTCCAAAAGGGGAGGAGAAAGGAAAATGCATTGAAAACATATTCAATGAAACAATAGCAGAAACTTCTTAGTTAAGGAAAGAGATGGACCTTCAGATCCAGGAGGCTCAAAGATCCCCTATCAGATTAAATCCAAAAAGGTCTTCTCAGAGACACATTATACTCAAGTTAGGAAATCACAAAGACATAGCAAGAATCTTAAAAGCAGCAAGAGAAAAGCATCAAGTTACCTGCAAGAGATCCTCCATCAGACTAACAGCAGACTTTTCATCAGAAACCCTAAAGGCCAGAAGAGAGTGGGATGATATATTCAACATATTAAAAGAAAAAAATTGCCAGCCATGAATTCTATACCCAGCAAGGCTATCCTTTAGAAATGATGGTGAAATAGTGTATTTCCCACACAAACAAAAACTGTGGAAGTACACCACCGCACAATCAGCCCTACAAGAAATCCTCAAGGTGAAGTGCTGCATTTGGAATGAGGAAAACAATAATCACTATCATTAATACACAAGAAAGAACAAAACCCACTAGTAGAACAAAAATGTAAACAATAAGGAGAAAGAAACTT
This sequence comes from Cynocephalus volans, assembly GCF_027409185.1. Classification (NCBI taxonomy): domain Eukaryota; kingdom Metazoa; phylum Chordata; class Mammalia; order Dermoptera; family Cynocephalidae; genus Cynocephalus; species Cynocephalus volans. Next base: position 142,272,254 of record NC_084468.1, on the reverse strand, counting down.
TATCTAACCACCTCAAAAAATCCAACAGGAAAGACAAACAATAAAATGGGAAGAAAGGAAAAAAAGATATTTAAAAAGTCCAAACTAAAATGCCAGGAGTAAGTCAACACCTTTCAATAATATTCCTTAATGTAAATGGAATAAATTTCCCGCTTGAAAGACAGAGTGACTGATTGGATTAAAAAGTTAGATCCAACTATACGCTGTCTCCAAGAGACTCTCCTAACCTGTAAAGACACAGGCAGACTAAAAGTAAAAGGGTGGAAAAAGAAATACCATGCAAATGGAAACCAAAAATGCACAGGAGTAGCTATTCTTATATCAGATAAAATAGACTTTAAACCAAAAACCATGAAAAGAGACCAGGCTACTATAAAATGATAAAGGGATCTATCCAGCAAAATGGCATAACCATAACAAATATATATGCACCAAACATCAGAGCACCCAAATATATAAAACAAAAACTATTAGACCTAAGGAAAGAGATAGACCCAAATATGTTCATGAACACCCTTCTCTCAACACTGGATAGATCATCTAGGAAAAAAATTAACAGAGAAACATTGGATTTAAACCAAACTTTTGACTAATTGGACTTGGCAGACATTTACTGAACATTTCGACCAACAACCACAGAATATACATTCTTCTCATCAGCACATGGAACATTCTCCAGGATACACAACATGTGAGGTCACCAATCAAGTCTCAACAAATTTTTAAAAATTGACATTATTTCAAGTATTTTTTTCAGACTACAATGTATTAAAACTAGAAACCAATAACAAGCAAAACTATGGAAACTATACAAACACATGGAAATTAAACAACATTCTCCTGAATGACATATGGGTCCAAGAAGAAATTAAACAGGAAAACAAAAATTTTCTTGAAACTAGTAAAAGTAAAGACACATCATACTAAAACCTGAGGGATATTCCAAAAGCAATGCTAAGAGGAGAGTTTATCATAATAAACTCTTACATTAAAAGCATAGAAAAATTGCAAATAAACAACCTAATTCTACACCTCAAAGAACTAGAAAAGCAATAACAATCCAATCACATAATTAGTAGAAAACTACCAAGACTGAACCAAGGAGATACAGAAAACCCGAACAGACCAACAATGAGCAACAAGACTGAAGTAATCTCTCAATAAAGCCCAGGACCAGATTGTTTTACTGCTGAATTCTACCAAACCTTTAATGAAGAATTAATACCAATACTCTTCAAACTATTCCAAAAAAATTAAACAAAGGCTGATAGAGTTTGGCTGTGTTGTTCCACCCAAAACTCATGTGGAAATCTGATCCCCAATGTGGCAATTTTGGGAACCATTTGAGTTACCGGGGCATATCCCTCATGAATGGATTAATGCTCTCTCTGGGGAGTGAGAGTAGCAAGTGAGTTCCCATGAGAGTTCATTGTTTAAAAGAGCCTGGCACCTCCCTTCTCTCTCTCTCTTGCTTCCTCTCACCATGTGATCTGCTTGTACCTGCTGGCTGCCTGAAGTTTTCTGCCAAGAGTAGAAGCAGTTGAAGCCCGTGCCTGATGCAACTGTCCCAAAGTCATAAGCCAAACAAACCTCTGTCCTTTATAAGTTACCCAGTCTTAGGTATTCTGTTATAGCAACACAAAGTGGACTAATACAAAGACCATTCTCCCAAACTCATTCTATGAGAGTGACATCACACGGATACCAAAACCAGAAAAAGATACAACAAAAAAAGAAAACTATATCACAATATCTTCAACAAAAATAGAGACAAAAATCCTCAATAAAATATTGACAAACAGAATACAGCAACACACAAAAAATCATACACCATGCTCAAGTGGAAATCATCCCAGATATGCTAGAATGGTTCAACATAAGCAAGTCAATAAATGTGATACACCACAGCAACAAAATCAAGAACAAAAACCATGTGATTACATCAATAGATGTTGAAAAAGCATTTGATTCAACATCCCTTCATGACAAAGACTCTCAGCAAATTAGGTATAGAAGGAAAGTATCTCAACACAATAAAAGACATATATGACAAACCCCCCAATATCACCCTGAATGAGGAAAAGCTGAAAGATCTTCCCTTAAGAATGGGAACAAGACAAGAATGTCCATTATCGCCACTCCTATTTTAACATTTAACTCCTATTTAACATAGTGTTGGCAGTAGTTGCCCACATAATCAGGGAAGAGAAAGAAATGAAGGGTATCTAGATTGAAAAGATGATGTCAAATTGTCCCTGTTCGTGGATGACATGATTCTATATAGAGAGAAGCCTAAAGACTCTACAAAAAAAACTCTAAGAGTTGATAAATGATTTCAGTAAAGTTGCAGGATATAAAATCAATATGCAAAAATCATTAGAATTCTTATGCTCTAACAACAAACTAGCAGAAAAAAAAATTAAGAAATCTAACCCATTTAGCTTGGTCAGCAAAAAATAAAATTCCTAGGAATAAAGTTAACCAAGAATGTGAATGATCTCTACAACAAGACTACAAATCGCTGTTGAAAGAAATTAAAGAGGACACAAAAATATGGTAAGACATTCCATGTTCCTGGATTGGAAAAATTAATATTTGTGCAAATGTCCATATTTTACAAAGCAATCTACATATTCAACATGATCCCCATCAAAATACCAATGACATTCTTCACAGAAAAAGAAAAATAATTGTGACATTCATTTGGAACAACAAAAGACCATGAATAATCAAAGCAATCCTGAGCAAAAAAATAAAGCCATAGGTATAACATTGCTTGACTTCAAATTATACTATGAAGCTGTAGTAATCAAAACAGCATGGCACTGGCATGACACACAGAACAATGGAACAGAATAGAGAATCCAGAAATCAACCCATATGCTTACAGCCAACTGATCTTTGACTAAGGCACCAAGGACGTACATGATGGAAAAGACTGCCTCTTCAATAAATGGTGCTAGAAAAAGTGGACATCCATATATAGAAGAATGAAACTAGACCAATTTCTCTCACTGTACACCAAAATCAACTTAAGATGAATTAAAGACCTAAATGTATGCCCTGAAACTATAAAACTTTTCAAAGAAAATTTAGGGTAAACACTTCAGGAAGTAGGACTGGGCAAAGACTTTGTGAATACAACCCCAAAAGCACAGGCAACGAAAGGAAAAATAAACAAATAAGATTATATCTAACTAACAACTTATGCAGAGCAAAAGAAACAGCTAACAGAGTGAAAAGACAATCTTCATAGTGGAAGAAAATATTTGCAAACTGTGCATCTAACAAAGTATTAATATCCAGAATATGGAAGGAACTCAAACAACTTAACAGTAAGAAAACAAATAACCCAATTAAATAATGGGCAAAGGAGCTGAATAGGCATTTCTCAGAGGAAGATAAATGAATGGCCAACAGACACCTGAAAAAATGCTCAACATCACTAAGCATTAGGGAAATGCAAATCGAAACCACATCGACATATCATCTCATTCAAGTTAGACCAGTTATTACCAAGAAGACAGAGAATAACAAATGCTGGTAAGGATGTGGAGAAAGGAGAGCCCTCCTACACTGTTGGTGGACTGTGAGTTGGTGTAGCCACTATGGAAAATGGTATAAAGTTTCCTCAAACAACTACAGATAGAACTGCCATACAATCCAGCAATCCTGCTGCTGGGTATATACCCATAGGAATGGTATCATCATGTTGAAGGGACACCTGCACTCCCATGTGTATTGCAGCCTTATTTACAAGAGCCTAAGGTTGGAATCAACCTAAATGTCCATCACTGAATGATTGGATAAGAAAAATGTTGTATATTTATACAATGAAATACTACTCTGCCATAAAAAGGAATGAAATACTGCCATTTGCAGCAACATGGATGAACTCAGAGAAAATTATGTTAAGTGAAATAGGACAGGCACAGAAAGAGAAATATTGCATGTCCTCGCTTGTAAATGGGAGCTAGAAAAAAAGAATCAATAATAGTTTGAACTTTCAAAAAAAAAGGACAGAACTGAGGTTACCAGAGATGGAAAAGGCGGAGGAGGAGGGGGAAAAGTGAGGAATTGGTAAAGGGCCATGAAAATTGATTACATTGTATAATTTTTTTTTTTTTTTTTTTTTTGTCTTTTTGTGACTGGCTGCACCTGAGTGCACCGGCCATCCTTATATAGGATCCGAACCCGGGGCGGGAGCACTGCTGCGCTCCCAGCGCCGCACTCTCCCAGCGCATCACTCTCCTGAGTGCACCACGGGGTCGGCCCACATTGTATAATTTAAAATATACTAATTATCCTGATTTGAACATCACATATTGCACACAAGTGTTGATATTCAATGCCATACACCACAGATATGTACAATCAACTATGTTCCAATAAAAAATAAATTATAAAAAATAACCTGTAACAGAAATAAAGAATGCTTTTTATGTGCTCATCTGTAGACTGTATACTACTGAAAGAATTGGTAAGCTGAAAATGTTAGTAGAAACTACTCAAATCGAAACACAAAGATAAAAAATAATGAACAAAAAAGAATAGAATATCCAAAACCTGAGGAAGAGTTACAAAAGGTAACATGTTCACAAGGGGAATAACAAAAAGAATAAAAGAGAAGCAAGCAGAAGAAATATTTATTATTTATTTATTATAACAATGCTCTTTTTTTTTCATTGAATCGTAATTGATTATACATATTTCTGGGGTAGAGTTGACTATCGATACTTGTGTACAGCATGTGATGATCAAATCAAGTCATTCTTTGTGAACATTGACCAATTTCTCCCTAATCCAGTTCCGCCTACCCCTTTTCCATCTCTAGTAACCATGGTTCTGATCTCTCCTTCTCAAAGTTCAACATATTATTGTGATTCTTCCCTTCTTTTATCCTCTTAGTGCCCCCTTATGAGTGAGGACATGCAGTATGTCTCTTCTTTGCTTGGATTATTTCAATTAAAATAATTTTCTCCAAGCTCATCCAGGTTGCTGCAAATGGCAGAATTTAATTCTGTTTTTTATGGATGAGTAATACTCAATTACATATATTTTCCTTATACTGTCATCTGTTAATAGACATTTAGGTTGATTCCATAACTTGGCTATTTTAAATAGAGCTGCAATAAACATGAGAGTACAGTTATTGACATGATGATTTCCACCCCAGTAGTGGAACTGCTGGCTCAAATGGTAGTACTATTTGTATTTGTTTGAGAAGAAATATTTAAAGTAATTGTGGCTATGATTTTTTCAAAATTAATTGCACATACCAAACTATCAATGAAACTCAGAGAACAACCAAGCTGAGCAAATACTAACAAATCTACACCTACATAGATTATGTTCAAACTACAAAAAAAATCAAAACAAAAGCAAAAATCTTGAAAGCATCAAGAGGGGAAAAAATTTAGATACAAAGGAAGAGACAATAATTATATTTCTCTTCATAAGCCCTGAAAATCAGAACATAGTTCCATGAAATAAAGTGTTGAAAAAAAAAAGTCCACTATCCTGGAATTTTGTATTCTGGAAAATTATCTTTCAAAGTGATAGAGAAACAGACTTGGTCATAACAACAAAAACAGAGGAAAAGAATAGCCAGTTTAATTTCTCAAATTTCTTGCTGTGCAAAAAATGTTGGAAGGTCTTCAGGAAGAACAAAAATTATATAGGTCAGAAAGTCAGATTGATGAAAGAAAGAGCATCAGGGAAGGGAAAATGAAAGGTAAAATAAAATATTTTATTTCTCTAATTTTTTATTGGTCTTTGATCTAAATGATAACTTTAAAATAATAATAGGAGCAATATATTGTGTTTATATTACATATGTAAATGCAATAAATGGCAGCAATGATACTCTCATAAGTTACCTGCATTGTCCTTGAAGCTTAATATATTACTTGTGAGTGGACTTATGTAAGTTATACATGTATATTGCTAACTCTAGGACAATCACTAAATTTTTTTAAAGTATAATTGGCACAATAAAAGAGAATATAAAATTCAATCATATAAAATTCATAATTAAAACCAGGAAAGGCAGAAAAATAGGGAAGAATAAAAACAGCAAGTGTAATGAATAAAAAAAAATTGCAACAATGGTAAATACTACACCAACTATAGCAATAAACAATATAATCATCAACAGCCTAAGTGTATGTATTAAAAGACGGAGTCTGGAAATCAGATAAAAAATACCCAACTGTATATTGTCTACAATAACAAATTTTAAATATAAAAACGCAAATAGGTTAAAAGTAAAGAAATGAAGAAAGATATGCCATACTAGCATTAATCAAAAGAAAACTGTAATAGCTATATTAATTTCAGTCAAAGCAGACTTCAGCCAAAGGAAAATTACTGAGCATACGAGAGAAGTCACATAATGAAATAGGAGTCAAATCTTCAAGAAAATCACAATTCTTACTGTGTATGCACCTACCAACAGAGTGTCAAAATATGTGGGGCAAAAACTGAGAGATTACTAGTAGAAGTAGACAAATCCGTTTTTATACTTGAGTCTTTAACAATCCCCTTTTGCTGATAGATTAAACAGGCGAAAAATCAGTAAATATATAGCTGATCTGAACTTCCCCTTCAATCACCTTGATCTAATTATATTATAGAATACTTTATCCAACAACAGCAACAGAATGTATATGTTTCTCAAGATCACATGGAACATTCACCAGGAAAACCATATTCTGGGCCATAAAACATATTTTTAAAAAATTATAAAAATAGATATCATACAAAGTATGCCCTCAGATCACAGTGGGATGAAACTACAAATAGCTGGAATATCCCCAAATAATCGGAGAACAAGCAACACACTACTAAATAACACACAGCTCAGAGAAGTATAAAAGAAATTTTAAAGCGTTTGCAACTAAATAAAAATGAAAATACAGCTCATCAAATGTGACATATAGAAAAAAACAGTGTTTAGGGGGTAATTTGAAGAATTTAATGCATGTATTAATGTTTTTTATTAAATAGATAATATATCATTTTTGGAGGCTGAGTAGAAAAGCAGTTCAGTAATGTATTTCAACCTCAAAATCTAAGAAATAGATTTCAAAGATTTTTGTTCCTGAAATAGTATTTCTCTAAAAATTAGGTTTTGGGGGTGAATCTAGAAAAAAGTAGGATTGTTTAAAAAAGTGGATTAGTGGGAAAGTAAAACAAAGTATAAGAAAACTAAAATTACATATACAATTATATGTTATTGTTATATATAATAATAATTATACAATTTCATATTCTGGTTAAGCTAGCAAAAGATATGTAGCAATCTTTGTTGAAATGCTGGACAAATATAAAGCATACGACTAGATCTTGATAGTCATTCTAGGGACCTAAATGAAAGAAGCAAGGGTAAGTGTAGAAAATGTTTTAGAGTAAATAGAACAGAGAGAATGACTGGGACTCAAAGGTACCTAACAGGGAGAAGGAAAAGTCCTGAGAGAGTGATCTAGGGTAATTTTCAGCGAAACAACTTAAATAAAGAGGTCAAGAGCTAATATTAAATCACCATTTAATGTTTACAAAAATTGGATATACTTGAGAAAGAGAGACCAGACAGTCAGCAGGGAATGATTACCCATTATTAAATGGATACTTGCCTTATTTTAAGTATAATGTACAATATTGTAAGTACAATGTAGATAACTTGTGTGCTTCATGCACATGTAATGAATGAACTTAATAACTAAAATGTCTAGTTTAGCAGATTCAGGCCCATACTCAAACAACAGTAAGAAATTATTTGTTACAACTATTCATGAGCAGATGCAAATGTAAGTACAACTATTAAAATTTGAGATTTGGTTCTTTTAAAGTATCCTCCTAATATGAAAAAGAAAGACAAATCCATTGCTTCAAAATATTAGTTGTTTACAAAACTGAAAGTGGCTGTCATGGATTTGGGGATTTTTATCTTGAATATCCAATAAATAAGATAATCCATAACATGCATAGGATTTAACTAGCTTTACTCAATTATTTCTGGTCATTAAGTTAGTTCACAAATTATAATCACTAAAGCTAAGAAAAATATGACTTTTTATTTCATTTTATGAGTAATTTATATTTTAACATAAAATATGCAATTGGAATTTCACATTTCTATAATTTGTTTAAATATATTATAATTGGTACCTTGTTTGCACAGCAACATAATTTTTATGTATTTTACAATAGTTTGCTTAAATTACCAATCATGAGAAAGTGCTTGCCTACAGTATGAAACATTTCAGAATTTGTGTTTTACTGCTTCAAACAATTTTAATAAATGGGGTATTTGTTAGTGAATGACAACAGACTTATAGTCCTCATAGCAGTCATTAAACACTAATTCCTTCAATAAACTTAAATTAAAATTCAAAGTATTGCACATTTTATGAAGTAAATATAAAGGCAGATGTGATTATAGTGAGTCCAACTATTGAGAAGAAAATTCTTCATACAAAATTTAGGATTTTTATTAGAGTCATATTCACAGAAAGCCAGAGCAATTTTTTCAAAAATACCAAAGTATGAGAAATATATAAATTCAAAATTACTATAATCAGTTTTGGGATATTAAAAAAAAAAAAAACATAAAATACTTCAAGAAAATGTGTGTGTGTGTGTGTATATATAGAAACCTTAATAGAAATCAATTGTTTAAATATTTTTAAGTTAACAGATTATTATAAATTAACAGTAAAACTGTAAGGAATTGAATATTAAATGTTAAAATATTTCTCTGAAGTTGTTACATGTTTTCTTCATAATATTAAAAATATATTTATTAAATGATAATGGGGAAAAATCTCAATATGTGTTCTAGTCCAAGTTGAATTAGTCAATGACATCTTAAAGTGAAGAACTTTTTATACTAACAAAAGCCAGAAACAAGTCATTACCTCCCAAGGGTGAATAAATTCATAATTTGTGGAATATTCACTCAATGGTATATTAGACATCATTAACAATGAACAAATTTAAATGATTCACATTAATCTAAATGGATCTTTGTAATATAATTATGGGAGAAAAATACTACACAAAAGAGTACTTACATATGCTATTCATTTTATACAGATAAAAACAACTAAAGTACACATGTGCAATTAAGAAATAAATTAAAATTTAATACAGTCATATAAACTATTAATTTCTGAATGCATGCTTGGCAAACTTTTCCATAAGGGCCAATTGTAACTAATTTAGCTTGTGGCCAAATGGTCTCTATTGCAATTACTCAACCCTGAATATGGTCACAGGTAATACATAACAAAATAAACCTTTGTAAATGCAGATGGCCTACTTACAGAGAAAGTGGCTCATGGACACAAAGAATGATTAAGTTTTGTAATAATGAATTCACTATCCTGATTTGATCGTCACATATTGTATACAAGTGTTGATAGTACATTCTGTATCCCACAAATATGTAAAATCATTTATGTTTCAATTTTTAAAAAGGTTAATACATCCCCCATTTTGAAATCTTGAAAAAAATTAAAAAGCAATGGTTTTTTGATGTGTCTACCTGACTAGTCTAGTCCCCAGTTATTCAACCAAAAAATCAAATAAACTAGGTCTTACTTTAATCTAGGTGTTGTTTGAATGTATCTTCAGATGTAATTAAAGCCCCTAATTAGGTACTTTTAAGTAAGGGAGATTATACTGTGTAATCTGGGTGGGCCTGATTCAATCTGTTAAAAGAATGCAAAAGCAGACTGAGGCTTCTTTAAAAAAAGAGGAAAAATTATGCCTGCGAACAGTAGCTTTGGCCTATGCCCAACAAACTATACTACTGATTTGGACTTGCTTAGTCATCTCCCACAATCACATAAAACAATTTCTTGTACTAAGTCTCTGAATACTTTCTAATGATTTTTCTTTTCTTATGAAACTCTGATATATGAAACAAGTACAATAATAATAAAATATGTGTAATATTTTAAAGGTGCTGAAGAATGAACAATGACAATTGTTGTAAGGGTGTCAAAAAAATGGTAAACAACTTCACAGTAACCCAGATTTTAGAATTAGCAAACTATAACTTTAAGTCAGGTGTTAAAACTACACTGAAGCACAAAAAGGAAACCACGTTGATAAGAAATGAAAATACAAAAAAACCCTAAAATCAAATGAAAAATTACAATTGAAATTTGAGTTGAAAAATGCAATATTTGCAACTAAATAATTACTAATTAGGCTTCACATCTATTAGCAATAAAGAAAGGATTTAGTGATTCTAAAGACAGACTTAAAAAGGATTATCCAAACTAATACAAGGAAATAAAAACAAAACATAAAAAAATGAATAGAAACCCAAGGGCATCTGAAACAATATCAAAAAGGTTTACATATGGGTAATTGGAATCTCAGAGGGAGAGAAGAGAGAAATTGGAGAACATTATTTGAAAAAAAGTAAAATTAAAAATTTCTGCAATTGAGTGAAAGGCATAAATTTAAAAATTCAAAAACTCATCAGTCATTATGCTGGGAATATGAAAACAAATGAACAAGCAAACAAAAAAACTCAGTTAAGCACACCATAATCAGACTGCCACAAATTGAAGATGATGATTAAATTGGGAAAGCAGCCAGAGAATAATGATATATTACTTACAGAAGAATATGAATTTCAATAGCTGACTTCTCATTAGAATCTATAAAGAACAGAAGACTGTACAACAATGACTTCTAAGTGCTGAGTGGAAAAAGAGAGTAGAAGAAAACCTTGTCAATCCAAAATTCTATATTCACTTACATACCCTTCCAAAATGGAAGCAAATTAAGGAGATTTTTTGATAAAATATAATTAAAATAATCAATTTTTCAGCAGATTTGCACTACAAGAACTTTATGCAATGCCATAAAAATATGTAAAAAATAAACAATTGTGGCATAATAAATATTACATTGCATAAAGAATGAGGGTAAATTTACCTCTATTAAAAATTTGTAACTATTGCATGAGGTGGTCATAATGGATAATTTTTGGTGTCGATTTGATTAAGTAATACTTTGAAACCTGGTGAAGCATTATTTTTGGATGTTTCTATGAGGGCATTTGCAGAGGAGATTAGCATGTGAGCCTGAGTGGACTAGGTGGGAAAGACTGGCACTCAATATGGACAGGCAGTATTCAATCTGCTCAGAGTCTGGAGGGAACAAAAACAGAGGAAAAAGCAAATGTCTCTCTCTCTCCCCCAGAGCTGTCATACATTTTTCTCTCCTCTGCATGGACATCAGACTTTGAAAGACATTCAGCCTTTGGGTTCAGGGACTTACACCAGTGGTACCTCCAGGGTCTCATGCCTTTGTCATCAGACTGAGAATTACACTGACTTCCCCTTTTCTGAGGCTTTCTGACTTAGACTGAGCTAAGCTACTAGTATCCCAGGGTCTCCAGCTTACAGATGGCCTTTCATGGGATTTCTCAGATTTTGTAATCACATGAGTTGATTCTCCTAATAAATCCCCTCACATATATCTATATACATATCCTACTGGTTTTGTCTCTCTGGAGAACCTTGACTAATACAGTGGTGCAATAGTTACTCTAATTAAACTGAAAACTTAACATGTATAATCACTAGAAAAAATACTTTTTAAAATTACAATGAAAAGAAGTATAACTAAACATCCAATGAGTAGATTAAAAGCAATGTGAAAAATAACCAACCTAAAATAAGGTGGGAAGAAAGAACAAAGGAACCAAAACCAGAAGTTACAAATGGAAAAATGCAGAATAAATTGGTAGACTTAAATCCCACTGTTTGAAAATTTCATTAAATATTATTGGACAGAGAACACCAATTAAAAAATTAGAAGACATCAAAATGAATAAAAAAGCAAGGCCTAACTAATTGTTACCTAGAGAAATGCATTTTAAATATAAAAATAGAGAGAGGATTGAAGTACACAGGTGGAGCTGTTGTATCACACGAACAGTAAACTCATTTTAGCTACAGTTACCATATTAATAACAGAAATTATACTAAAAAGTGAATATTACTTGAGATAAGAGAAGTATTTCAGAAAAATTAAAGTTCAGTTCATCGTGAAGACTTGAACATTCTTACAATAACAGAGCTTCAAACTACAAGAAAAAACAAACCAAAAAAATAGAATTGAAGGGAGAAAGAGATATTTTTACAAATATGGTTGGAGATTTTACACTTGCCTTCTCTCAGCAATTTATACAACTGGAAAATTAAAAATAAAAAAAGACATAAAACATTATTAACTACACTGACCAAATTGACATTTAAGGAATACTACACTCAGTAATCACAGAATGCCTATTCTATCCAGGCTATTCAGAAAAATTAAAGTTCAGTTCATCGTGAACATAAATGGTATGTTCACCATGGAAACAACGTATCCAGCTTTCATTCAGGCCTCAATTGATTAAAAAAGATAAAAATAATAAAGTGTTCCAAGTCTATATAAAATGTAGAAAGCTTGGAAGTATTCCTCCCACATGAATGGGGTAGAAAGCCACATATACGACAGAGCCATAATTTTCTTGAACCCATCTGAGAGCTAGCATTGCAGGATAGATAACATATCAACACATCAACGTGTGTGGGATGCTATGAAGGTGATGCTTAAAAATAGATCGGTAGATTTAAATGCTTCTATTAGGAAATTTTGCAAATATCTAAGTCAAAGTTTCCATCTTAAAAAGCTAAATAAAGAAAAACAAAGCCAGCACAAAATAAGTAAGATAAAGGAAATAATAAAGATTATAGAAAAACACACACACAATGAAATGGAAAGGAGACAACAGAAAAAAGTAACAATGTTAAAAGCTTTTTGAAAAGCTTAATTAAATTGATAAACCCATAACTCTACTGATAAAGATTTTGGAAAAAGAGAGGACACAATTTTAAAACAACAGAAAATGGAAGATTATTCATTACATATCCAAGAGATGTTAAAAATTTAAAAATAAATGTAATGAAAATGTTTATTTTAACAAATATGGCAACTCTGAAAAATAAAGCTTATCAAAACAGACACAAGAAGAAACAAAATGTTGGGATCGTCCTATATATAGTCAAAAAATGAATTTGTTATCAAATGCATTGTTATCACATTATCCACAGGTTTTGGGGAGAGCAATGATCTATTAGTACCAGAAAAGGAATCACTAAAAAGTAATAAGCCAAAAAAATTATGAATATCACAAAAGGCTAGGAATGTTTTATGTTTTCATAAGCCAGAGTGGAAGAAACTTGCAATACATGGGACATGTATTACAGTAGAGTTCCGAAAGGCCTGAAAAGCATTGGGGCTGAATTAACCCTAGAGTAGAGATGACTCTGAACTTACCTTATAAAGCCTGAAAGTAAGTTTCAAAAGAGTTAAACTTATTTCAAGTGACTGAATTGCACGTCAAAACAAATTTTAACATTCTATCAGAGATTAAAACAAAACCTAGAACCCAACAATGTAAAATTCACCATGTCTGACATTCAGTTAAAAATTACTAGGCATTTAAAAAGCAGGAAAATATGGTCCAAAATGAAAATAAACTCTCAATGGAACCAGACTCAAACATTACAGAAATGATAAAAATTAGCATGGAAAGAGGTCAAAAGAACTTAGAAATATGTTTCATATGTTCCAGAAGGAATAGGAAAATATAAACATGTCAAAAGAGAAATAAATGGGAAATAGTAAAAGACTAAAATCTAACTTCTAGAGATTAAGAACACAGTATCTGAAACAGAAAATAAATGTACTAGATAAGATTAACAGTTTATTTGGCATTGCAGAAGGAACACAATAATAAAAAATACAAAATAAGGCACAGAGAGAAAATATACGAGAAAAAAAATCAACAAATCATTAGTGACCTGTAATATATTACAAAGAAATCTAACCATATTTGTAATTTGAGTTTCAGATGGAGGGGGGAGGGGTTTAGAAAAAAATTTTTGAAGTAACAATGAACAAAATATTATTAATATTAATAAAAAGAATAAACCACTAAATCCAAAAACTTTAATCCATTCCTAGCAGAAAAATCATAAAGTAACACATACCACAGCAAGTCATGATCAAAGTATTTAAGAAAAAATCTCAGAAGAGAGCATCTTAAAAGCAGAGTGGGAAATTATGCAATGGTAGGAGTAACAGAAATCACAGTCATCTCATCCAATATGAAAGTTGTAAGGCAATAGATAGATAACTACAGTTCTGAAATAAAATTAAATAGAATAATTTTTTTTAAAAAAAACCTTCTAAACTGACCATTCTAACTCCCACCCTCAATTAATTTAAAAAAAGATGGAGATATTACTTTTTGAGAGACACAAAAATGGAGACAATGTATTTTCATCTGCCTCATACCACAGGAAAAAAAGGGATGTTAACAAATTCAGAGAGAAGAAAATTGATAACAGATGAATTATTCTACCTAAAAAGAAGAATAAAAAATAGTAGAAACGGTAAATATGTAGGTAAATGCAGAAGACTTTTTTGTCAAATATAATATTTTTAAAAGGAAATTGAGAGCTGAGAGCAAATATAATAATTCATTGGTTTATGATATTTAGAGTAAGTACATGGCCAAAGCAAAAAGTTGGGTCAGGATTAAATAGAAAAATAATGTTATAAGGTTCTTCAACTAAATGTTAAAATTGTGTACAATAAAATATAGCACAGACGCTAAAAAAATGTCTATCTAAGGAACTACTAATAAAGACAAAATGGAGTAAAAAAAATAAACAAAATAGGGCAAAAAAAGAGATAAGTAAAGTAAAAGACTTATAAAACAAAAATATAAGATAATTGATGTAACTATATCAAAACGACAGTCGCATTAAATGAAATGCTACAAACACTCCAATTAAGAGGAATAGATTGTTCAACTCAAAAGCATACCAAAAACCAGACACATAAAACCTATAAAAAAAACTTCAAAAAATCCACAAAAAGCATGTTAAATACAAAACACAGTTAAAACTAGGTTAAAATTAAAATGTATGGAAAAAATTTATAGTATGCAAACACTAAAAAGAAGAAAAATGAAGTAAGTATATCAACATAAAACAAAGTAGTCAGAATCAGGAATATTATCAGGGATAAAGAGAGAAGGAGCATTTTGTAATAATACCGGGGGCAATTCATCAGAAGGACTAAGTAACAGCTTCAAAATACTTAAGGGAAAAACTAATAAAACTGAAAAGAGAAATTTAAAAATCAACAATTATATTAGGATTTTTTATATTCTTTTCTCAGTATAAGATAGAACAAGTACATTAAAATTCAATAAAGATGTAAAAGATCTGAACAACACTGCTAATCAGCTTGAACTAATCGATTTTTAAAGACCACTAGACCAACCAAAATCACACTACACATTGTTTTCAAGTGCACTTTACATATTCAAGTACACTTTACAAGACAGATGATATTTTAGATCATAAAATAGTCTCAGTAAATTTAAACAGACTGAAATCATGCAAAGTTTGATTCAGATGTAAACTAGAAAGGAATAACAAAAACATATGTTGTAAACACCTAGTATTAGATAGTATTAGAAAGTAAACAACACACTTCTAAATAATCCACAGATTAAAGAAGAAATCAAGGGGAAAATTAAAAAATATTTTTAACTGAACAAAAGTGAAAACACAACATACCAAATTTGGGGGTGAACATATTAGAAACTAAATGTTTATATTAAAAAGGACAAAAATCTCAAGTCAATCATGTAAGCTTAAACCTTAGGAAACTGTGGGAGGGGGGTAGGCAAAGTACACACAAAGCATGAAGGAAGGAGAATGTAGTAACGGTAAGAGCATAAATCAATGAAACTGAAAACAAAAATGATAGAGCAAATCAATGAATACCAAGACTATTTTAAAAAGATCAATACAAATAAACCTCTAGGCAGAATGACCAAAGACATAAAAGACGAATATTGAAACATAATAAAAAAAAAAACTACAAACTATTTTAAAAATATGTGTTTGACAACTCACATGAAATGCACAAATTAATGGACAGATGTGAGCTACCCAAGCTCAATGAAGAATAATTAGATGACCTGAACAATCTTTTACCTATTTCTTGGGCATCCTTGGTACTTTAAGGGTGGAGATTTGAGGAATCTGAAAAAGGGCATACTAGCTATTTTGCTATTAAGACATGTAAATTAAATTATTGACCATTAATTTATGGAGAATATATTTGAGTGTGTGTTTGGCATGCTTGTGGAACAGACTATGTTTTGTGAGTTCCTATAGCAGTTCACACAAAGGACCAGAAATCTTAAATCTCTTCCCTCATGTCACAAACCATGAGAAATAAATGGAAAATTGATGTTGGTTAACACTGCATTCTGCTTGAATTAGAGACACTTTTCCTATTATCAGATTCTAATTAATTTCAAGATTGCTATCCCAGGATTTCCACTATTTGGGGCTTCATATGGCTTGAACATGGAAAACTTTGTATGTTCAAATTATCGCACCTTAGTCAATGTAACTGTGTACTGTAAAGATATTAATAGTCTGCTGTTTGCTTTAGAATGATATATGTCTGAGTCTTAGTTCCTGAATTTTGGTTCTACTACAAATGAGATGTTGGAAGAATCAAAGAAATGCTGTGATTCTCTGTTTTCACAATGAAAAGGAACCTCCATTCTCCAGATTAATACTAGGCACTAAATTAAATACAGGTACAAAAAGTTATTAACCAAATCTGATTTAAAATAAATAAACAGTATATTACATAGGGATTTAGTATTTATTTTGGTGAATCATGAAATTCATTAATTTTTCATAATTTTTAAAAATGAATCCTGACAGTCAGAGTTCTGTTACCAAATTAGGAACACGGTGGGAGAGCCAAGCTCTGTCCCTTGTGGTAGTAGTTTGGATCCTGTCAGCACTATGGAGCATGACTGGAGTATCAGAAGTGATTAGGTAGAGGCATTTTAACTGAGCTATCTCCTCGTGTTAGTCTACAAGGGCTGCCATACAAAGTACCACTAAGACTGACGGCTTAAACAATAGGAATTTATTTCTCACAGTTTTAGAGACTGGAAGTGCACGATCAAGGTGCCAGCAGAGCCAGTGCCTGGTGAGGATTCTTTCCTTTGATTGCAGGTGGCCAATTTCATAGTGTGTCTTGGTGTGGTCTTTCTTTGGTGTGTGCAGGTGAAGAGAGAGAGTGAGGGAGGGAGGGAGAGAGAGAGAGAGAGGGAGAAATAGAACTCTCAGGTATCTCTCTTCATAAAGGCACTAATCTCCTTGTGAGGGCCCACCTTCATGACTGCATCTAAACCTAATTACCTCCAAAAGGCTGTGTCTCTAAATATTGTTACATTGGGATTTAGGGTTTCAACGTATGTATTTGGGGGGGAGGGGGGTGCACAATTTAGTGCATAGCACCTTCTGAGGTGCCACAGACTGTAAGGGAGAATTAGAGCAGAAAGTTTGATTAAAAAGTGACATAGATATAGGAATCCTTCTAAAAAGGGGCTGTAGCACAAAGACTGAGAGGGTTGGGTGATGATTATTCTCTGGAGTTTAAAGGGAGGTATATTGGAAAGTATAACTTAGACCCTTGTCAGTATTAACTACCTGTGCACACTCTCCTCCTTTTCAGGCATCAGAGTTCCTTAGGTCTTCTATCTCTCTGTCTCGATATTTTAGTTACTGTAACAAAGATTTCAAACAGCTGCAAATTTTAGTTGGACTTGAATGTGGTAATCACTAGATATTTCAGGTACAGTATTTGAAGAGAAGATAGTTGTGCAGAGAGCAGCCAAGTTGCTTGAGTGCTGTCTTCCAACAGACCAAGGAGCCAGAGATAGCCCTGTGTAGACAGCAAGGGCCAGAAACTAATCAACATTTCTCAGTGCTCTCAGTATCATGGCCCCAATGAGGAAAGCAATGTGTTTTCCATTTTAGAAACTAGACAGTATCTATCAGAGACCTTAATATTAGGAATAGATCAGTGCCAGTGGGGAGGTCACTTAGATTAACCATCTAATCAAATTAATATAATAGCAAAAATGACCTTTCTTTGCCAATTTTTTCTATTATGTTTTATAAAAAAATATTTAATTTGTATGCTTATATAAATCCCTAAATGTATCAGAAATCAAAAGACATATCTTAAATTAATTTCTATTTTATAACCTGTTTATTAAATATTCATAGTAAAAATTCCTGTGTCTAGACTTGCCAGATTTAGTATATATATAACACAGGACACCCAGTTACATTTTAAAAATTGCTCTAACTGCTGAATTTTTGTAATCTAATAACAAAGCCTGAAGACGAGACATTTAGGGAGTCCCAACAAAGTCATTATAGGACACAAGATAAAGCCTTAAATGCAGGACATGTTCTGACTCTATAAGAGACTGGGCAACCACCCCTATGTCCTGCTCGTTAGCTGTGCTCACTATAACATTCTAAACCCAAAGTTAAGGATTAGCATTAATTTTTAAAATAGAAAACAAATGTCAGAGGCATTGTGTCCTGCATCTGGACAAGGAATCTCAGTTTTTAAAACATTTTTGCTATTTTTATAGTACCTGTATGGATGTGAAGATGGAGGAAATGGACAAAAAGCACTTTGAAAAACTTGCTTATGCTAGGGAGTCATGAAATATTCTTGTCACCAACTATATCTCTGAATTTTCATTGTCTTTAGATTTTGAGTAGGATAAATTGAAGGAATATGGCCAAAATAAAAAGCGGGGGGGTGGGGGGGAGGAAGGACTGACATAGTCCAAGCAATTCTGATTATACGAATTATAAAACCAAAAATATACTTGGTTTTAAATCTTGGCTGTAACCGAGCAAGGCGGCATGACAAATAGATCTGACATTATTTGTTTTGTAAGCCATCTTGAATGTCAGAATTCCTGTGGCAAAAGCATCAAAGCTAAAGTGGACTTGTGACCACAGAAGAAAATAAAGCATGCCTTTAGAATTTACAATAAGCGAAAGCAGACATTCCATCCACCCTTGGTTCCACACTTGGGAAATAAGGCCAAAGGCACTGTGTACTTGGGATGATAGGAGAGCACGCCCAATGAGGAGTCTCTTTCATGATTACTCCACACATCTGGGTGTTACCTGATGTCTGAAAGGTCGAGCTAATATTGTACATGAAGGTTAAGAAACCAGCGTTGCTGAAGGTAAGAGGAACAGAAGAAAAATGTTTGCCATTAGGGAAGTGAAACATTGAAACAAAAAATATATAATGAGAAAGAGAGTTGAAGGGTACTTAAGAGAATAAAAAGTGACCATACAAGATTTGGAAAATAGCATTAGAAAATGTGCATTTATTTTACACATGAATCGCTTTCTTTATGTAAAGGCAATTGAAATATCATTGTCTTAAGAGCTGGAAGGTACATTATGTGGACTAATTTCATCACTTTGTTGCACTTATAAATAATTGCACAATTATTTGTAAATACATGTTTCTAAAATAATACATGTTCACAGTAGGAAAGTTTGAAAATAAAAAGAAGCAGGACAGAAATAAATGTCACATGCAAAACAGCTTTCACTGGCTACATAGTATTTTATCACTTTAGTCAATTCCTTGATTTTTTAGAAATTTAATTATTATAAATTATACTATAATCATTGTACTTTAGTTAAACATTAATATTTTTGAGAGCTTACTATGTGATACTTGCAATAGCACTGAGTCAGTACTATTATCAGCATCTCCATTTTATAGAGGAAGAGACTGAGGTTCAAAGTTTAAATTTAAACCTAAGATATCTGATTTCTGAGTCTGTAGTCTTCCCATTTACAGTATCTTACTGATGGTTAATTTAGGATAATTTCCAGTGCATGGAATTGTTGACTCAAATGTATGCAGAATTATAGGACTCGAGATTTTTGTCATATTCCTTCAAATATGCCAGACCAATTTATTCTTTAAGCTTGTGATATGTATGACAGTTCATTTTCCCTGCTAATAGTGGAAATTAAAATTGAGAGTAAAATGAATTTTGTCAAAAAATAGCCACAAAATGATTTATTATTGGGTATGTTTTATTTCTCTGGTTAATAACATGGTTAGTCATTTTTCCATATATAATCTCCATTATATCTAGATATACCTATATATAGATATCTATCTATAGCTATCTTTATAGATACATATAAAGTTGCAGACACATCTATGTCCCCACTGCACCTGAAGGGGGACGTGAAAGAGCTGCTGAACACACAAAGTATCATCTAGCTCATTATGTAGGATGATGCATAGCCATACAAGGGGAAAAGAAAGCCAGGCTGCAGTGGAACCTCATCAAAAAAGTCTGAGAGTCAATGGTCCTTGACCTGGTGGAGAAGGACATGAAGTCAATGGTGTTCCCATTGACCAGAATTTTGTCTTTCAAGGGAACCAGCCAAGAAATGTAATCAAGGTTAATGTCATTAGTGGGAAGACATGTTTATAGCATGTACCCTTGATATGGCATGATGAAAATGGCACTTTGCCTCTGCGGTCTTCCTCTCCCCCACAAGAAAAAAAAAAATCACTACATTCTAACCATGAGAAAAATATCAAATGCAAATTAAGAGGCAATCTACAAAACAGCTGGCCAGTACTCCTCAAACTTTCAAGGTCATCAGAACCAAGGTAA
The DNA here is from genome assembly GCF_027409185.1 of Cynocephalus volans. Lineage (NCBI taxonomy): Eukaryota > Metazoa > Chordata > Mammalia > Dermoptera > Cynocephalidae > Cynocephalus > Cynocephalus volans. The sequence goes on along the minus strand of NC_084468.1, from coordinate 142,251,598 downwards.
GTCTAAGAAACTGTCACACACTACAGAAGCCTAAGGAGTCATGAAAACTTAATATAATGTATCCTGGAAGCAATTCTGAAACAGAAAAAGAACATTAGATAAACACTAAGGAAATTTAAGGATGTGTTAACTTTACTTAATAACAATATATCAATGTTGTATCAATAGTTAGAACAAATATACCATATTGGTGCAAGATGCAAATAATAGGGGAAAGCGGGGTACATGGAAATTCTCTGTACTAATTATGCAACTTTACTGTGAACCTAAATTATTGCACAAGTAAAAGTTTATTTTAAAAGAGCTATTTATGGTTTACCATCATAATAAAAGCTTTAGCCTTGAAGTCTACCTGGAGTTTTTGCCTTGAAATGGAGACACTTCATTCTCTATTGAAGAAAATCAAACTGATCTGTCAGCAGCTTCTGTAGAACTGAGTCGTGATTGGAACAGCAATTGGAAGCATCATAAGGTTTTCTAGTACCCTGATAAAGGAATTTTAAAATCACCTGAGAAACTAAGCTGATGATGTATCTACTCAACTGAATACAGGGAAACAAAGTCAGAAGTAGCAGCAGCTTTGCTCGAAAGTCATCCAAACTGTTCTATCTTATTTGGGGACACTAAATATCCATCATGTGTTTTTTTCAAGTTAACTTGAGGCATTTTTTGCATTATCCATCAATACTTATGTTTCCTTACCACATTCATATTTGGCTAGATAGTTGCACATTTGTACACACATTTAAAAACCGGTATGTAAGAGACAGAAGGAAAATAATTCAGTTATTGTTACTCACTCAAAGCAGCTCTACGGAAAAAGGCAGTGACAGACACAGGGTGAAGCTATTAGTGAAAAGAAATTTAGAGAATAACAATTATTCAATTTTACGTATTTAAAATTTTGTCATCACATTAGTATAGAAAATTGAGGGTGGGCTCCTTAAAAACATAACTTTTCTACTATTTCTCAAGTACCACAACTTTAAATACCACATTTGAAAGCTAGATTCTCACCTGTGCACTTATTTATAAAATAAGAAGAAAAACGCTAAAATGAGTCACGCAAAACGAACTATGAAGATTTGGATTAATCGAAAGGTTTGCCTGTATATATGGATAGCTAAGCTTATTTTTTAAATAGGTGGCCAATTAGATTATTTGCAATTAAAAAGACTGAAGAAGGCTGTTAAAATCCAAGTTAATTTTTCTGAAGCAGGAAATTCATTTAAGAGTTTCTATTCATCTAATGATAGTAAAAGATATCCACAATAATCTGTAATAAAATTGAACCAGACAAAATACCATGTTCCATATTCAGGAAAATTTTCCAATGATATCTAATGAGCAGGTAATTGCAAATTTTCCTTCATCTGAAAATTCAAAATGGAGTCATCTACCCTACGATAGACGTTGCTGAGAAGTATCTAGCTATCTCAGTTTTCAAACGAAGTGCTCTTGATTATCTGAAATAAGAAACTGGACATAACTGTGCCATAATCATTGTACTTTGAAATTATAAAGGGGGAAAAAGGAATATCAGTTTCGGTTCCATTACTTCTCCAGAAACTGCAAGGTGCAATCAGCCAATGGAAGTAGGATATTATTAACTGAATTAATAGTGCCCAGTGCAAATGGAGTTCAGCATGATTGGCAACTTAAAGTGGTTTAATTTAGACTTGAGTCGATTATCACAGGGAAAAGAAAGGACATATTTGTGACACAATAAGGTACTAAGTACCTTCATCTTGTATAACAGCTAAAAAGAGTTCAGGAAGGGAATTCTTATGACACATTATTGCAATATGCCATTATGATTGGAACTTCTTTTTTCTTTGTTGCAGACTACCATACCATTAAGAATATTGACACAATGGCTCCTGATTCAAGAAATTTTAATTCAATATTATATACTCTAAAGCACATGTAATTTTTTGGTTATTTTATGTATTCAGTCATACATAGACTAATTAGTCATAACTGTGTTATTTTTATAATCATTACTAAATGTTTGCTTTATTGTCCCTTTTAAAAGCATTGGCAATAAATTAACTAATTTTTATCAACAAAATTGAGAACTATCCAGTTGATGGAAGGAATCATAGGATAGCTCATAATATACTTTTATTTTCTAAATTCTGTGTTAAAAGTGAAAAAGTTATGTTATATTTCTGAATAGAAATATATCAAACATTAATGTAGACTTCTTTGACTTCTTTCCTTGTAAGAAATCCCAGAAAGAAATAATATTTAGAAGTAATAGTCTCTGACATTGATCAAGGTCTTCTTTCAAGTAGCATTTTATACAAGATACGTTGACCTCCAAGCCACTCAGACTAGAAGAGTATGATAATCATGAAGTTTATAGTCATAGATGCCATCTCTGTTAGTTAAATTAGATTTTTCAATAATCGGTTATTTTTCATAAATACTAATCATACCATAATACATGAATTGAATCATCTATCCGTTAAACTATATATGATGATAATATGAAATAATAGAATTCCAGAACAAAGGTTTTAGGGATTTTAGCATCCAGTGGTCTAATTTCACAAAAGAATTAGTTGGGGTTTAGAGAAATCAGACTTGGATCTTTGATTATCTGCTTAGGGCAGAAGGCAAATGCTTGCAAATTTGTGTTTATATAAAATGCTATAGATATTCTCTTTCTATTTCCATTCTTTGCCAGCTTATTTGAGCAACTCAGCTGTGCAAACAAGGGGTATGAACTAGTGTGCATGCTGGAGTACCATCTGATTCATTATTTTTCTCCCCACTGACAGAATCACATGCATGTCGTGATCATAGTGATTCTGCTACATATTTTCATGGCATAATTTCTTAATTCATTTCTAATTTGGGAAGTATCTTTTTGACATCAGACTGTATAACATCTGTCCTCCTTTAACTATCTTAGTTCATTATCTTTACCCTTCTTTCTCTTTTGTTTCAGTCTTTCATTCCATTTATAGGTAATCCCAAAACAACTCTGATGACGAAAGAGAGTAGTTTTAATAATGGAAAGAAAAACAATGTTTTAGGAAATATATCTTGATATCCAAAATCAGTTCTTAATACCTTTAAAGTTATTGAAAATACAGAGATTCTATACCTCCTCTTCCTGCAATAACTACATGATTTTCTTCTATCACCAGAACTCTCAATCAATGTCTCTCATGTTTGAATACATGGTAGAAATCCTTATTTTTTGATGATAATTTTTTTGGTTTGTTTGTTTGTTTGTTTGTTTGTTAATGAAGGAAAGTTAGGTATCAAGCTTATCCAGATGACAAAATTAGTTAACTTAGTAAATATAGGGTAGAGTGCCCAAGTCAAGGAAGCCTTGAAAAGGAACTGATAAAACAAGGTGAAGAGATTCCAGATCTTTAGAAACTTCTATTTTCTTGCTACGTCTGGAGAGAGATAGCAAATAGAATAATCTGACACCAGCAAGGTGGAGCTGTGTGTTCAGAAAATAATGAAACTAGAGATGATATGTAATAGTGGTCCAGGAGCTAGAGATGATATGTAACACATACCACCTGCATTTGACATCCAGTTCTGCTTCTTACTGCTGTGATACAAAACGCCAAAGCGTTTTATTTAAAATTTCATGTCTCTGTTTCCTCATATATAAAGTGAGATAATTATAGTACCCTATAAGGTTTTGTAAAAAAATGTCAATGCGTGTAACATGCTAAAAAGAGCGCTTAACACATCATAAATCCTCAAAAGAATTAACTATTTTAATTTGTCACCACTTTCTGCCAATTTTCTTGCCAATAATTTCTTTATGCTAAAATGATATGATTATGAAAAGCACAAGCAAGTAAAATAAATAGTAATTAGAAGCAAAGCAACTTTTAGAGAAGGAACTCTACTTTTCTATTTCAAAAGGTTTCTAGGAAAAAACTATATTTTCATGACTTTTTTGCAACTGCAGTTTTAGATGAGAAGTAGATTGCATCAATTAGATGCGACAGAATAAGACTTAAAAGAATCTAATGTATGGCATGGTGAATACTGTACTGTATACTTGAAATTTATTGAGTAGATCTTAAACATTGTGATGGGTATGTTAATTAGCTTGATTGTCACAATTGTTTCACAATGTATACATATGTGGAACCTCATGTCGTATACCATAAATATATACAATTTTATTTGTCAATTATACCTCAGTGAAGCTGGGACCAAAAATCAGCAGACTGGAGGCAGAGACCACTGCATGGTTGAGAATGTGAAATAGACAGATCTGGATTCTATCATCTAGTTACTAGCTTTAAGGGTATCAGAGGCAGTATTAACAGTAAGAGCCACAGAAACAACAGCAGTAGCTGAAGTACCTGCTGACTTTTTCATTGGCCAACAGTCCAGACACAGTCCCTTGTGAGTTTTTAAATACCTAATTGCTTGCATTAAATCACATTCTGCTGGAAATACCTAGATCAGTTTCTATTTTCTGTATCCATCTAGAATGATACTGTCCTTGCAACATCAGTAACTGTAGCAAGTGAATGCCACAGGCAGAATGGGCTCTGTAACCAAAATAGTTTGAACTGCAGGTTCTTTGGTGGGGGTCAGTCAATCATGATGCCACTAAGACTAAAAAAGATGAACAAAAATATAGTCCTGTTGGACTCGTGACAAGATATTTAAAAATAAAATAAAACAAATTTAACAACAAAACAAAAAAATTAACCTCCTGGTCTAAAGAAAGTGGCCTAATTGAAGTCAGTACAGTGAAAAGTCAGGATACATCACCCAATTTCTTGACCTGAGCCAGTTCATAGGCACAAAGCCCTTTAAATGAAGAAGAAAAAAACATTCCTATGAAGGAGAATATTCTAACATTGCCACAAGTGTGCTTGTGTGACTTGTGGTGATCTACTAAACTGAACGTGTGTAGTGGAGGAAAAAAAATACTCTCTTTGAAGAGATTGTGGTTCATGAACTTTGAGCTAATATGAATTTCTTGGGCCATAGAAAGTCACTGTTGTTTGGCAGAGCAGAATGGAGTTTTGTTTCAAGTATATGTCCTAAAAGATCAAGTCAATTTATGATCCCACCCTGTGCTTATTTTCCTACTTCCTAATGTGAACGTGAATTAGCCATACTTGGAAACTGGCAGAATATACACATTGGCTCCTTGTACTGTGAGAGCAATGGTGTAGCCCCTTTCACTCTTTTTTTTTTTTTTCACAATTTTTGTTTTATTAATAGTGACAATGCATATTACTTCTTGGTGGCAACATCAAGAACTACTTTTGGCATCCAGTTGTCTAGAGCTTCTTCAGTGAATGTTTTAGCAGGCATCTTCAGAAATATTTTAGAGCTGCAGCTCTCACGATGTTGTTTGGAAACCCCTGTGTGTCTGTCAGAACTTAACAGGGGGTCAGCGACATCAAAACTATTTTCATAATAAGATTAAGATGCTGTTTGCCTTTTACACTTTTCTTCCCTCATGAGTGTAAAGTGGAATTTTCCAGAGGTTACACAGCATGTGATATCTCAACAGATAGAATTCAGAAGCAGATATGAGAATCCAGCTGTCTTCTATTAAACCAGGCATTAAAGAGATTTGCAAAAATGTAAAGGAATACCATTCTTCTCATGTTTTTTTTTCTGAAAAATATACTTAGTTTATTTTTTTTTATTTTAAATTTTATTTTGTCGATATACATTGTGGCTGATTATTGCTCCCCATCACCAAAACCTCCCTCCCTTCTCCCTCCCCCCCTTCCCCCCAACAATGTCCTTTCTGTTTGCTTGTCGTATCAACTTCAAGTACTTGTGGTTGTTATATCTTCTTCCCCCCCCCCCCGGTTTGTGTGTGTGTGTGTGTGTGTGTGTGTGTGTGTGTGTGTGTGTGTGTGTGTGTGTGTGAATTTATATATTAATTTTTAGCTCCCTCCAATAAGTGAGAACATGTGGTATTTCTCTTTCTGTGCCTGACTTGTTTCACTTAATATAATTCTCTCAAGGTCCATCCATGTTGTTGCAAATGGCAGTATTTCATTCGTTTTTATAGCTGAGTAGTATTCCATTGTGTAGATGTACCACATTTTCCGTATCCACTCATCCAATGATGGGCATTTGGGCTGGTTCCAACTCTTGGCTATTGTAAAGAGTGCTGCGATGAACATTGGGGAACAGGTATACCTTCGACTTGATGATTTCCATTCCTCTGGGTATATTCCCAATAGTGGGATGGCTGGGTCGTATGGTAGATCTATTTGCAATTGTTTAAGAAACCTCCATACCATTTTCCATAGAGGCTGCACCATTTTGCAGTCCCACCAACAATGGTATGAGAGTTCCTTTTTCTCCGCAGCCTCGCCAGCATTTACCGTTCATAGTCTTTTGGATTTTAGCCATCCTAACTGGGGTTAGATGGTATCTCAATGTGGTTTTGATTTGCATTTCCCGGATGCTGAGTGATGTTGAGCATTTTTTCATATGTCTGTTGGCCATTTGGATATCTTCCTTAGAGAAATGCCTACTTAGCTCTTTTGCCCATTTTTTAATTGGGTTGCTTGTTTACTTCTTGTAAAGTTGTTTGAGTTCCTTATATATTCTGGATATTAATCCTTTGTCAGATGTATATTTTGCAAATATTTTCTCCCACTCTGTTGGTTGTCTTTTAACTCTTTTTAATTGTTTCTTTTGCTGTGCAGAAGCTTTTTAGTTTGATATAATCCCATTTGTTTATTTTTCCTTTGGTTGCCCGTGCTTTTGGGGTCATATTCATGAAGTCTATGCCAAGTCCAATTTCCTGAAGTGTTTCTCCTATGTTTTCTTTAAGAAGTTTTATTGTCTCAGGGTGTATATTTAAATCCTTAATCCATTTTGAGTTGATTTTAGTATACGGTGAGAGGTATGGATCTAGTTTCATTCTCCTGCATATCGATATCCAGTTATCCCAGCACCACTTGCTGAAGAGGCAGTCCCTTCCCCAGTGAATAGGCTTGATGCCTTTGTCAAAGATCAGATGGCAGTAAGTGTGTGGGTTGATTTCTGGATTCTCTATTCTATTCCATTGGTCAGTGTGTCTGTTTTTATGCCAGTACCATACTGTTTTGGTTATTATAGCTTTGTAGTATAGCTTAAAGTCAGGTAGTGTTATGCCTCCAGCTTTATTTTTTTTGCTCAGCATTGCTTTGGCTATGCGTGGTCTTTTATTATTCCATATAAATGTCTGAATAGTTTTTTCCATTTCTGAGAAAAATGTCTTTGGAATTTTGATGGGGATTGCGTTGAATTTGTATATCACTTTGGATAGTATGGACATTTTCACTATGTTGATTCTTCCAATCCAAGAGCATGGAATATCTTTCCATCTTCTTGTATCCTCTCTAATTTCTCTCAGCAGTGGTTTGTAGTTCTCATTATAGAGATTTTTCACATCCTTGGTTAACTCAATTCCTAACTATTTTTTTTTTTTGGTGGCTATTGTAAATGGGCAGGCTTTCTTGATTTCTCCTTCTGCATGTTCACTATTGGAGAAAAGAAATGCTACTGATTTTTGTGTGTTGATTTTGTATCCTGCTACTGTGCTGAAATCATTTATCAATTCCAACAGTTTTTTTGTAGAGGTTTTAGGCTGTTCGATATATAGGATCATGTCATCTGCAAACAGGGACAGTTTGACTTCCTCTTTTCCAATCTGGATGCCCTTTATTTCCTTCTCTTCTCTGATTGCTCTGGCTAGTACTTCCAACACTATGTTGAATAGGAGTGGTGAGAGTGGGCATCCTTGTCTAGTTCCTGTTCTTAAAGGAAAAGCTTTCAGCTTTTGCCCATTCAGGATGATATTGGCAGTGGGTTTGGCATATATGGCTTTAATTATGTTGAGATATTTTCCCTCTATACCTAATTTATAGAGGGTCTTTGTCATGAATGAGTGCTGAACTTTATCAAATGCTTTTTCAGCATCTATAGAGATGATCATATGGTCCGTGTGTTTGAGTTTATTAATATGGTGTATCACATTTATTGATTTGCGTATGTTGAACCAACCTTGCATCCCTGGGATGAATCCTACTTGTTCGTGATGAATAATTTTTCGTATGTGTTGCTGTATTCTGTTTGCTAGTATTTTAGTGAGGATTTTTGCATCTATATTCATCAAGGATATCGGCCTGTAGTTTTCTTTTTTGGTTATATCTTTACCTGGTTTTGGTATCAGGATGATGTTTGCTTCATAGAATGAGTTTGGGAGTTTTGCGTCCGTTTCAATCTTTTGGAATAGTTTGTAAAGAATCGGTGTCAATTCCTCTTTGAATGTTTGGTAAAATTCTGCTGTAAATCCATCTGGTCCTGGGCTTTTCTTTGTTGGGAGCCTTCTGATAACAGCTTCAATCTCCTTTATTGTTATTGGTCTGTTCAAATTTTCTACGTCTTCACGGTTCAGTTTTGGGAGCTTGTGTGTGTCCAGAAATTTATCCATTTCCTCCAGATTTTCAAATTTGTTGGCGTATAGTTGTTTATAGTAGTCTCGAATGATTCCTTGTATTTCAGATGAATCAGTTGTAATATCGCCTTTTTCATTTCTAATTTTTGTTATTTGAGTCTTCTCTCTTCTTTTTTTTGTTAGCCATGCTAATGGTGTGTCTATTTTATTTATCTTTTCAAAAAACCAACTTTTTGATTCGTTGATATCTTGAATTGTTTTTTGGTTTTCAATTTCATTCAGTTCTGCTCTGATCTTAATGATTTCTTTCCGTCTGCTAACTTTAGGTTTGGATTGTTCTTGTTTTTCTAGTTCTTTAAGGTGAAGTGTTAGGTTGTTCACTTGCCATCTTTCTATTCTTCTGAAGTGAGCATTTAATGCAATAAATTTTCCCCTCAATACTGCTTTTGCAGTATCCCACAGGTTTTGGTATGATGTATCATTGTTTTCATTAGTTTCAATAAACTTTTTGATATCCTGCTTGATTTCTTCTTGGACCCATATGTCATTAAGTAGAATGCTGTTTAATTTCCATGTTTGTATAGTTTCCAGAGTTTTGTTTGTTATTAATTTCTAGTTTTAATCCATTGTGGTCTGAGAAGATACATGGGATAATTCCAATTTTTTTGAATTTATTGAGACTTGATTTGTGACCTAATATGTGATCTATCCTGGAGAATGATCCATGTGCTGATGAGAAGAATGAATATTCTGAGGTTGTTGGGTGGAATGTTCTGTAGATATCTGCCAATTCCAATTGGTCTAGAGTATTGTTTAGATCTTGTGTTTCTCTACTGATTCTTTGCCTAGATGATCTGTCTAATATTGACAGTGGAGTGTTCAGGTCCCCTGCTATTATGGTATTAGTGTCTATTTCCTTCTTTAGGTCTAATAGAGTTTGATTTATAAATCTGGCTGCTCCAACATTGGGTGCGTACATATTTATGATTGTTATGTCTTCTTGATGGATCAGTCCTTTTATCATTAAGTAGTGTCCCTCATTGTCTCTTTTTATGGTTTTTAGTTTAAAGTCTATTTTGTCAGATATAAGAATAGCTACTCCAGCTCGTTTTTCTTTTCTGTTTGCATGGTAAATCTTTTTCCATCCTTTCACTCTTAGTCTGTGTGAATCTTTATGGGTGAGGTGGGTCTCTTGTAGGCAGTATATAGTTGGGTCCTGCTTTTTGATCCAGTCAGCCAGTCTGTGTCTTTTAATTGGGGAATTTAAGCCTTTTACATTAAGAGTTGTTATTGAAAGGTGTTGATTTCTTCCTAGCATTTTATTGGTTGTTTGGTTGTCTTAGGTGTCTTTTGTTCCTTGCTTTCTGATTTACTGTTTGGTTTCTTTGTTTGTTGGTTCCTTAGGTTGTAGATAGTGTTTTTGTTAGCTTGTTTTCTCTTCATGAATGCCATTTTTATTGTACTAGCTGGTTTAGATTTTTCTTGGGTTTTTATGGCAGTGGTAGTTATTTTTCAGGAACCAAACCCAGTACTCCCTTGAGGATTTCTTGTACGGGTGGTCGTGTGGTAGTGAACTCCCGCAGTTTTTGTTTGTCTGAGAAATATACTATTTGCCCCTCATTTCGGAAGGATAGCCTTGCAGGGTAGAGTATTCTTGGCTGGCAATCTTTGTCTTTTAGTATTTTGAAAATATCATCCCATTCCTTTCTAGCTTTTAGGGTTTGTGATGAAAAGTCTGATGTTAACCTGATTGGGGCTCCCTTATAGGTGATTTGACGCTTCTCTCTTGCAGCTTTTAAGATTCTCTCTTTGTCTCTGAGTTTTGCCAATTTGACTATGACGTGTCTTGGAGAAGGCCTTTTTGGGTTGAATACGTTTGGAGATCGTTGAGCTTCCTGGATCTGAAGATCTGTGATTTTTCCTATACCTGGGAAGTTTTCTGCCACTATTTTGTTGAATATGTTTTCAATGGAATCTCCATTCTCCTCCCCTTCTGGAATACCCATGACTTGGATATTTGAGCGCTTGAGGTTGTCTGATATCTCTCTCAGATTTTCTTCCATGTCCTTGATTCTTTTTTCTTTCTTTTTGTCTGCTTGTGTTATTTCAAACAGCCCGTCTTCAAGTTCAGAGGTTCTCTCTTCAACTTCGACAAGCCTGCTGGTTAAACTCTCCGTTGTGTTTTTTATTTCGCTGAATAACTTCTTCAGTTCAGCAAGTTCTGCTACATTTTTTTTCAGGACATTGATTTCCTTGTATATTTCCTCTTTCAGATCCGGTATACTTTTCCTCATTTCATCATGATGTCTAACTGAGTTTTCTTGTATCTCATTCAGTTTCCTTAGAATTATCACTCGAAATTCCTTGTCAGTTATTTCAAGGGCTTCTTGTTCTATAGGATCTAGAGTATGAGATTTATTAACTTTTGGTGGTGTACTTTCTTGATTTTTTGTATTTCTGGTGTCTTTTTTTTTGGTGTTTATTCATTGTGGCAGGGGGTTTCACAGTCCACCGGTTTGAGACTGATGACTAACTAGGATGTTGCTGTGGTTGCCAATTTGGTATGGCTCCCTCCGTGACTGCTCAGTTGGCCTCTAGTGTCTTGTGTGTGTGGTTGCCTCGGGTCTTGGTCTTCTCCAGGGAGCCACCTTTCTGGTCAGCTTGGACTCTGCTGGGCTGGTGGATCACGTACTACAGGGTATGTGATCTCTGTTGAGCTTTCACTTCCTGTACAGGACTTCTCCCCGTTCTGTGTGCTCTGGCCCAGGCTGTTAGATCGTGCAGTGGCGACCCCACCGGGTGTGTGGTTTCTGTCGAGTCTCTGCCTCCCTGGCCGCACGTCTCCCCCCTCTGTGCACACTGTGCTGGGCTGGGGTGTGTCTTCTGCACCCCTCGTCTATCAGCTGGGCCTTCAAGACCCTGCTCAGCACCGCCTCGCCCAGGAAGTCTACCAGGTTTCTGCTGGGCACAGACGACCGGTCTCTCTGGGTGCCTTTGTAGCACTGTGTAGATCTTTCTCGGGTCTTGTTCACCTTTGTATCCCCGCGGTATAAACCGAGTCTAGTGCCCGCCTGCAGCCTGGTCTCCGGCAGGTTCAAGCGGACCTGGGAACTCTCCTACCACACTATTCCCAACCAGAAATTCGTTAGGCTTTTTTCCAAACTGGTGGTCGCAGAGATGGTATCTGCCTCCCAGTAACAGGAAGTTTACCGGGGCGGAGTCCAGGATGTGGTGGAGTGACAGTCGGCCCGCCCGTACTTCCCTGCCCTCCCAACACTGGTCGGGACGCCCCACGCCCCCAGCCCCGCCAGAGAACCGCGGAGGGAGTGGGAGAGGAGGCCGGCCCTCAGGCTCCGGAAAGCCCCGCGCCAGGCCAAGCAAATGGGCTCAGTGATGGCCGAGCAGGGCGGAGCTGCCCGCACCTGGGAAAATGGAGGCAGCACCGGGGCGGTGAGTGGCCTGGTGGTGCAGGCGGGAGCCGCGTGGGCATCCACCCCCTGAACAGAGCTGTGCCAGGGATCACTCACAGTGCTGTGCCAGGTCGGGTGTTCGCTCTGTCTCTGGTTTGTCGCCTTCCGTGTTCTCGGCGCTGCCGCCTCGGGCTGTTCAGTCGCGGCGCGGCTCGGGCGCTCCCGGGAGTCTTCTTTAATGCCGGCCTGAAACCTCGAATCCTGAATAGGGCAGCTGGCCGCCTTCAGTGCGGCCCCAGCCTCCGGGATCCTGGCTGCATCCACAGCAGCCCTGGCGCCGTGTTCCCTGTTTCAAGACTCGCTTTTGCAGCTAAGAATCAGTTCTTTTCCTGCTCCACACTTCAAAGCTGTTGCCTGTAAATGAGGCAGCCTCTCCTGCCGGGGGCAAAGTGGCGTTGAGCCCCCACGACCGACCAGCAGCTGTAGTCCTCCCTTAAGAGATGGTGAGAGGAAGGTCCACAAGTTTCCCGGCTGCCTGAGGCCCAGTGGCCTCCTTTTACACCTCAGCTACTCCGCGCCAGCCGCCGCAGCCGCCGCCATCTGCTCAGCAGGTGCGCGCGGCCCAGGGCGTGACCGGTGCGGGCGGGCCGCCCCTTTCACTCTTTACTAAGATAATGTAAGGAACATACAATATCACATTTATCCTGAATTTCAGAAGTTAATGGTACTATCAGGACTTAAAATATTGAGGACTGGTGGTTACTATCACTTCCCCAACTTTTTAAGCTTATTTAGCCTATGTAGTAGAAAGCAAATGAATCTTGAAGGATATAAGTGGATTATCGTAAACATAATTGATATTAACTGTAATTGCAGATAGCTTCCTGATATAATCTCTTTACTTGACCATATCAACATAGTTCTTGTCACCTTTTATTAACCTTTCAAGTTAACCATTTATTTCCTATCCCAGGAACCCACAATGCTACCAACAACTTGTTTTCAATTGACAACAGCAGGATTCTTTTTCCTGTCTTTCTTCACTTTTTGTCGTAATCTAGTCTACAGAATCATTGAGCACCTGCCATCTTAGAACAATCATGCAGATTCACCATCTTCATTGTATATCTGCTGATTACCTGGAAAATCTAAAGCAGATAAAATAGATAACCTGGTAACACATATATGTGCCTGATGATGGGAGAAATAGTATGCAAAATTTTGGGCTTAGTGTAGGTTCTGGAATGCAGTGCTCTGGGGCACATAAAAATGTTGCCTCTAAACTCGAATAGTAAAAACTGAATTGTTGTAATCACTACCCCTAAAAAAAAGAGGTACAACACGTAGTTGACCTATTTGGATTTTATAGATATTACATATCACATGTAATATGCATATGTCCCCAATACATTTTTTAAGAAATTTACTTATTTTTTAATTGAAACATATTGATTGTTTATATTTATAGGATACAGAGTTATATTTCAATACATGTATACAACGTGTAATGATTAAATCAGGGTGGTTAGCAAATTTATTATCATATAAATTTACTATTTCTTTGTGATGATAGCACATTTTAAAGAAACATTTAAAGCTACACATTTTGAATAGGGCCCAGAGCAATGGAAGATTTCTCAGCGGTCCAGACCACATTGCAAGCCCTGCCTCTTGAGCCGTATGACCCAGCAGATGCTGATTCCCCTCTTCTATTTCCCTATTATTTTATACAAAGTATATTTATACAAACTTTAAATTTCAGTCCTTTAGGACATCAGTGTGGAACTTAATAAAAGAATGAACATATCACAAGAGTTAGATATAGTGACTGCTGTGGAAAAAAACATTGGACACCTACATCTCGCACCTTACAGTTCTATTATGAAATAGAGTTAATTAAGGGAATACTACAGGGGAAAAACATATCAAAGCACACACAATCCCCTAAGCTTTTATTACTTCTCAGACAGGTGAGTTAAGTTGGATAAACCAGGATTCCAGTGAAAGGTACTTCTCCCTTGTAGGGCTCTACAAATTTAAAGCAACACAAAGCAGGGAATATCTATTTGGCTGTCTTCAATAGCTTCCTTCAAAAAAAAATCAGAACTAAGAATCTGAGTGAAAATATTTTATTTTGGAAGTGATAACAGAAAGCAATTACAGGCAAGATAGCTAATAAAATGTGTTTTACGAGCAGATTTCCACTGTGGTTGAGAGGGGATGCTGAGGTCATTAACTCCTTGACACTCCTAGCCTACTACATGTTTAGGCCGAGCCTGCTCTGGTAAGATAATCTTTTCAGTAACGATGAGCATGTACTTGCAGCACTAAACAATTACATTGGTTGGAACAAGCAATACAGGACAAGACAATCCAGATCGAGGCACCAACAGGATCTTCTATCCTCTAGTTCACTCCTTATATAACCTGGATCCACTTACTATGTTAAGTTACTAATTCTCCACGGTGATGGATGGTTACAACTTCTGAAATGAGAATTACAACAGTAATGTCAAAAATTAAAGATCACAGGCCATAACTGATGTTTATCATCTCTTCCTTATACTCGAAATAGATATAATTCCACCATAAACATATGACTGCCCCTTCCATGGTAAAAGAGGTCCGTCTGATGAATTTGCTTGCCATCAAGTGGATGGTTGGTCTTCTAGGGAGATAGTAAAATAGTGGAGACACAGGGTAGGTCTCTGTTGGTGACTTTAACATTTGCAGTAGCTAGATCAACCTTGGTAAGGGGGAGCACATGCTATTGGACTCATGCATAATCTCCATACCTGACATCTTGACAACTTTGTTCATGGGAATATTACACAAGAAAGTGGTGACCAAGGATGGAAACTGGTTAATATCCATGAAAGAGTCTCTCTCTGTCTCACCATCTCTATCTCTATATCCACATCTCTTTATGAGAAGAATTGAGTGTCTCTTCTGCAGAAAATGTTTCAGGATTTGACAGAAGAATTCACACACTTGTACTGATTCCCATAGGTCCACAAGCCTTTTTCCAAAATTTTCTTGTCAGTTATGTTCCAATCTTGCTCTTTCAAAAACTAGATCAAGCAGCAAAGGCATTCACATCTGCCCATGTACCACCTCTAACCTCGTACCACCTTACCTCTAACCAACTCTTCCTCCACACAAAGTTGACACCCAGGTGTACTGTTTGAAAATCTATATGCTAGTTCTCTTACCAATTGTCTTGCAGTGTGGGAATATCATTAGCAGTAGTCTGGTTTGGGCTTATAATAACATATTGATCTGACCAAACTTTGAAACTGGCCTATTTTTTTCCTCACTGTTAAGAAACCCTAATGAGGTCATAAGTGTGAATTGAGGGAATGATGTGGATGCAGGAGAGGCAGCTGGCAAGGGAATCTGAGACACTGCATTGTTCAAATTACTTGTACCATCTAAACCTACTGAGAGGCCTGCTTTCAAATATCATGCATATTTTAACTCAACATGTTGCTAACACTAATATAGTCTCATTTCTGGCCTCCCAGCTTCTGCTCTTGTCTACCTATAACTTTTTTTCAAAATATTAGAAAGAGTAATAAAAAAAGATAAATTAGAGAAGACACTGTCTTGTCTAAATCTCTCCAAATTATTTTCATAGCATTGAAATTAGGTCCAAGCTCCTTAAAAGGGCCTACATTATGCTCTCTTCTGGACCCTTTCTCTCTAACTCATTTCCTATCTCCCTTCCTCTCAATACTATTCTCCAAACATATTGGTTTATTTGCTGTTCTGCATAGTTCAGGTGATATTATGGGAAAAAAAAAAGTACATTTATTTGTATAGTAGATAAACAATTTGCATTAAAGTCCAACACCAATTTGACTAGACTAGCCCATAGACAGTTTTGAAAGTATAATGTGAAAATTAAAAAAGAAAAATCTGGAAATGAGGAGAATTTGTGGTTTGCACACAGGCGTACTGTGTATAAATTTATCCGTGTGCTGATTGGAACTTTTCTGAGCATAACTATTCTTTCATGCTTGAAAATCTCAGAGCTTTAACACACAGATCTAATTAAGGAATTATATTTTTATTCCTGAAATACTTTTTATATCTCAATATGTGTCCTATAATTTGATATCGCCTACTGTCCTGCATCCTAATTAAAATAGATACTGTGCCACATATAACCAATAAATATTGAGTAGGAAACTCTAGGAACTTAGAAAATGCCTTAGTTAGGACTCTTAGATCAATGTTAACCCAATCATCTACTATGTGGTCAGTATGATATATTTAAGAATAAACACTACAGTTATCATGCAATACAGCAAACAAAAAAGAGATTTTAAGAATGTGAACCTAAAAAGTGTGTGGTTATAAACAGTTGACTTTGTGCTTTAGTACTGGAACTATTTTAAAGCAACTTTTGGTGACCTAAAGATTTATGGAATGCCACGTCTTGAGAAAAATAAGTAAGATCAAAAAATAAATTTGCTGAACTAGGAAAAGAGAGTAATTTGTCCTTTTTTTGGTTGGAAAGCCGGAGATAGTTGGAATAATAATGAAGGGTTCTCAAAAAAATTCAAAAAATATTCTTGAATTAATATATCTCTGACACTAATTTATTATTTTCTGTGTTTCCCTGCATAATAATAGCAAATTATAGTAAAATCTAGTGAAAATAATGTCTTACAAGATAAGAAATGCCTCCTTTTAGCAGAGAGTCCAGATGTTTTTTTGGAAATATCTTGCAGTTCTGTGAGAAGGGGTGGTGAGTAAAAGATGTTTTGACAAATAAATTAGTGAAGAATTCTTTTCAGTAATATCACAACAGATGTGGATTTGAGTTTTGATGGTAGCTACCAGCTGTGCTTCTTCCTAATCCACCAGAAATCATGCACATGTATCATGCAGGGATAATACAGAATGAAAGGAACTGGCAAAAAGGCCTCTTGTAGGTGTTATTAGGAAAATCGCCTCTTTTTCTTGGAAGATGCTGAGACCCTGCTAAACGGTGTGAATTTTTTTTTTTTTTTTTTGCATAAACAAACATAAATTTGGTGATCTTGAGTTAGTTTATATCTATTGATCTATTTTTATTTTTCCTGTTACAAATCGCTGTATAAGGCTGAACAGTTTTTAACATACTTTGAGGTTTTTTTGAGATGACTTAAGACTTTTACTATGTGGCATATCTACTTGGTGATCTTCAACACATCTCCAAGAAACTGGCAATATATATATCTCATCATCTGATTTTACAAGCAATTTTAAGTTTACAAAAAAATTGAACAGATAGTATAGAGTTCTGATATAAACCCTTTCCCATAGTTTCCTCTATTTTTAATTTCTTACATTAGTGTGACTAATGTGTTTCAGTTGATGAACCAATGTTGATACATTATTATTAAAGCCCATTGTTTACATTCGTGTTCACTTCTGGTGTTATATGGTTTTATGGGTTTTGACAATATCATCATGTATCCACCATCACAGTATCTTACAATATGTTTCAACATCCTAAAAATCTGCTGTGCTTCACCTGTTAAGAAGTAGAAGATTATTGAAAATATTCAGACAAGAGGAGATAACAGTTCATTCCAGAAAGGTATAATAATGCAGATGGTAAAAAGATTATATTTGAGATATATTTTATGGGTAGAGCCAACTAGACTTTCTGTAGGGGTAGGATAAAAGTGAGAAAAATTACCAAATGTATGGCAACTAAAAAGAAGTCAGAAAGAAGTGGTTTTGGTGAGATGAAGAGGCATCCCGGTGCTTTGGTAACATTTAGAAATGTCTATCAGGCAACCAACTGGACTAGATGAGTAGGCAGTTGGGCATTTGATTGTAAGGCTCATGGAAGAATTGCCCTGGGAGATATACATTAGGAATATGTAGTTACATCTAGGAAGATACACACACACACACACACACACACACACGTATATATATATATAGTGTATCTGTGAATACCTAAAATCAATCTAGATATATATTTAGATATATCAACAGATGTGTAAATAGGGTATAAAAGCTATATAAGTTCCTGTGCTCACCATAAGGGAGTGAGTATAGCTAAAAAAAATAGGTCCCAGAGCTGAGTCCCAGGTAAAGTAGACATGAAAGATATATTAAAGATGACAATCACTGACAGCAGTGATTGTCACTTATTGAATGCTTCCTTTACTTATGGTTTAGAATAGCTTGCCCATCCTGAAATATTTACCAGTATTTCTTAGAGTTCTTTTGTGTGGTTATTTATTTAACTCTTTAATGTATTTATTCTTTTTTAAAATGTTGTGAGTTATATTTCTAATTTCATTTATTTCTCCCAATATGTATCAATTTTTCCAGGGCTCTTTATTGCCTAATGCACCATTTTTTTGCTCATTTAAAATGACAACTTTATTATAAATTACATTGCTATATGTACTTAAGTTTGCTTTTGGCCTTTCTCTACTATTCCATTGCTCGATCTATTCAAGCACCAATAATAAACTTTTATTTGTAAAAAAAATTTGCAAAGGTATGTTTTATGGCCCAGAATATAGTCTGAGTGAATATTTCACGTGTGCTTAAGAAAAATGCATATTCTTCTGTTGTTGAGCAGAGTACTCTGTAGATGTCAATTAGATCCAACTGATTGATGATGTTCTTCATTTCAATTAGATTGCTTTCAATTTCTGCCTGCTGGGTCTACTAATTATGAAAAGAGAGCTGCTGAAGTCCCCAAGGATAGCTGTAGAATTATAATTTATAAATTATTATTATATTCTTGAATTGTCTATTTCCCTTTGTAGTTCTATAGTTTTTCTTCACTCATTTTGATGCCCCATTGCTAGGTATATACACATTGTTTTGCTATGTCTTCTTGAAGAATTGACCCCTTTATTATATGTAATGCCCTTTTCTATGTTTGGTAATTTTCCTTCTTCTGAAGCCTATTTTGTCTAAAATTAATATAGTTACTCCAGTATTCTTTTTATTAGAGTAAACATGGCATATCTTTCTCAAAACTTTTACCTTTAATCTATGTGCATCATTGTATTTAAAGTGATTTTCTGATAGACAACAATAGTTGGGTCTTATTTTCACTGATTTGGGTTTTTTGGCACTCTTTAGTCTCTGTCCTTACTTGGTGCTTTTATACCATTCACATTTGAAGTGAGTACTGTTATAATTGGATTAATATCTACCATATTTGTTACTGTTATTATTCATTGCCTTTGTTTTTTACTTCTCTTTTTTTTTTTTTTTTGTCTTCCACTCTTTTTTTGCCTTCTCTAGTTTTAATTCAGCATTCTGTATGATACAGTTTTCTCTCCTCTTTTACCACATCAACTATACTTGCTTTTTTGACCTGTTTTAGTGGCTGCTCTGGAGTTTGAAATATACATTTAAAACTAACCCAAATCCGCTTTCACTGTCACTGTATACCAAAATCAACTCAAAATGGATTAAAGACTTAAATATAAGACCTGAAACCATAAAATTACTAAAGGAAAATATAGGGGAAATGCTCCAGATAATAGGACTGGGCAAAGACTTTATGAATAAGCTCCCAAAAGCACAAGCAACAGAATAAAAAAATAAATAAATGGGATTATATCAAACTAAAAGCCTTCTCTGCACAGCAAAGGAATCAATCAACAGAGCAGAAAGACATTTATGGAATGGAACAAAATATTGCAAAGTATACATCTGATAAGGGATTAATATCAAGAATATACAAAGAACTCAACTATACAGTAAAAAAACAAATAATCCAATCAAAAATGGGCAAAGGAGATGAATAGACATTTTTCAAGGAAGACATACAAATGGCCAGGAGGTACATGAAAAAATGCTCAGCATCTCTAGTCAACAGCAAAATGCAAGTAAAAACTACATTGAGATATCATCTCACCCCTGTTAGATTGGCCATTAATAAAAAAAACAAGAATAACAAATGTTGGCAAGGATGCAGGGAAAGGGGAATTCTACACTGTTGGTGGTACTGTAGATTAGCACAGCCATATGGAAAACTGTATGAAGGTTTCTTAAACAACTACAGATAGAACTATAACATTGTCCAGCAATTCCACTACTGTGTATATATCCAAAGGTATGGAAATCATCATGTCGAAGGGATACCTGCACTCCTGTGTTCACTACAGCTCTATTTCCAATAGCCAAAATATGGAACCAAACTAAATGTCCATCAAGGGATGACTGCGTGAGGAAAATGTGGTATATATACACAATGGAATACTAATCAGCCATAAAAAAGAATGAGAGTCTGCCATTTGCAGCAACATGGATGAGTAATATGGAGAAAATTATGTTAAGTGAAAAAGCCAGACAAAGAAACAGGAATACCATACGTTCTCACTCATAACGGGCTGTTAGGAAGGAAGGGAGGTAGGGAAGGAGGGAGGGAAGGAGAGACAAAGGAAGGAATGAGGGAAAGAAAGAAAGAAAAGACCACAACAATACGTTGAACTTTCAGAAGGAGAGAACAAACATAAGGATACCAGAGATGCGGGGGAGGGAGGGAGTTTGGGAAGTGGTAGGTTGGGCGAAGGGCATAAAGAAATATCACAATTTGTAAGAATTAATATGCTAATAGTAAATTTAAAAACTTAAAAATAAAAAAATAAAAGTGGCAGTATACTGCTTCCTGGGGGTTGCAGGTATCTTATAACTAAGCATTCCCAAATCCTCTATCCCATCTCTTATAACATTGCTGCCTTTTATTTTACTTAAGCACATGTGCTATAATCACCAGTACCTTGTTGCTATTATTACTTTGAATAAGCAATGATCTAATTCCTATTAGATCAATTAGGAATAAGAAAAGTAGATGATCCTATTTGCCTTAATTTATTTTTTTTCTCTGATGGTTTTCCTATCTTTATGTAGATCTTAGCTATTCACATATATTATTTTACTTCTCTCTGGAGAACTTTATAAATATTTTACAAGATAGGTCTACTGGTTACAAATTTCCTCAGTGTGTGTTTGTCTGAGAAAGTTTTTATTTCTACTCTATTTTTGAAGAATAATTTCAAGAGATAAAGAATTCTAGGTTGGTACTTTTTTCTTTCTTTTACTGTATTAAATATTTTATTCTACTGTCTTTTTCTTGCACAACTTCTGGAGAAATTCTGTTCTTGTCCTGTTCCTCTATACGTGATCTGCCTGCCTACTCTCATTCCAGCCTCTTTCAAATTTTTCCTTCATCTCTGTTTTTCTTTATTTCAATTACAATATTTTTTACGTAAAGATATTTTAGTGTTTATTGAGGTTGTTGTTCTCTGAGCTTTCTGGATCTATGGTTTGGTGTCTGTCATTAATTTTTGAAAATTCTTCAGCCATTTTTTCTTCAAATATTTCTTCTGTTTACTTCTCTCTATGTTCTCTGGATATTCCAATTATGTGTATTTACATCTTTTGTAATTGTCCCAGTTCCTGGATACGCAGTTACTTTTTTTTTATTCTTTTCATTTCAGTTTTGGGAATTTCCATTGACATTTCTATAATCTCACTAAATCTTTCCTGCACTGTGTCCAGTATACTGATGAAATCCATCAAAGAAATTATTGTGTTTTTTTCTAACATTTTCTTTTTGTTCTTTTTATAGATTTTTCTATCTCTATGACTACATTACTCATCTGTTCTTGCATTGTATGCTTTTTATTTGTTAGAGTCTTTAGCATTAGTGATCATAATTAGTTTATATTCCTGATATGACAATGCCAAAATCTCAGAGTATCTGATTTCTGTTCTGAGACTTGTTTTGTCTTGTCAGGCTGTGGTTTTGTTTTATCTTGCCTTATAACATGATTTGTAATTTCTCTCTCTTTTTTTTTTTTTTTTGAATTTGTTAAAATATGGCCATCTTGTAATGGGTAAGAGAAACTGAAGTAAATAGCTCTTTAGTGTGAAGTTTCATGTTTATCTGGTTAGTAGTCAGGCTGTGTTTAATGTTTACTATTGCTGTAGGTGTCCTAAGGTTCAATTTCCTCTAGTATTTTTGTTTTTTTCCTGTTATTTTTGGCCTCACCTACAAACTCCTTCTTAAATAGGGTCTGTATCTTTCAGCTTTCCTAGTTGTGAACCACTTATTATCCTGGAGCTCTGTTGTGGTGGTGGTAAAATATTTAGGCAGGGAAATATTCTACAGATATTTACAGATAATCAGTATTTACAGATAAAGATCTCTGCTTACTTATTTGTTTTTATTGGACCATGGTCACTGGGCTGTGCTCTACAGAATAATTTCTTAACCTTTTTTTTTTTTTTTCCCCTCTCCTCTTATGTAGGGCAGGAAGGCTAGTGGCAGCTGGAGTTGTCTAGTTATCCTTCTTCAAGTCAAATAAGGCTTTGGTAATAATAGATTCCTTCGAAGGCAGGTCTTTGTTACAGAGAACATATTCTCTGGGTGTTTTCCAAAATGGTTATTTTTGCCCTCTACTGCTGGAAGCATAATGGGATTTTCTTGAATATTCACAATGTAAGTCTGGTAAGTCTTCTGAAGATAAAACTCGAGAAATTGTGAGGGCCTTCATAAGACAGTGCCCTCCAAGTTTTTAACTATCAAGCCAGTTTACACTGAGCCTCCAGCGACTCTTTAATTACAGTTTAAATGTTCCTGCAGTAACTAGCTCCAGAGGATTCTTCTCCTGGTAAGCTGTGATTCTCTGTGTTCACCCTTTCTCTCCACTTCTAGGAGCAGCAGTTTTCTATGTCCTCAGTTCTCTGACGGATCTAACAAGAGTTCCTGATTTTTACTTCCAAGATTTTTATAGTTAGAAGAGAAAACCAGAAGTCACCACATAATTTTTTTCTTGAGAAAGTAAAATCTATAATTTTTCATCTTTATTTAAAGCCTTCTCATTATTACTTATTTGCTTCACACATAATTTGAAAACAAAATCATTTAGATTTTCTTTTAAAACTTTTTTATCCTATGAAAGAACCACTGAGCCAGTTACGTTGAACAAAATTTTATTGCTCATTATTGAATGAATTACAAAATTATTCCCCAAACTATAAAAATTTATGAAAAGATAAATAATACACCAACATGAAAATCAAAGACACTTATTTTTTTCTATGAATATTTGGTAAAATATTTTTATGAAATGTGGTAGAATTTTAAAAATTTCTTATATATCCTAGATATTTATCAAGTTCAATAATGAAAATTTTAGATATTGATTTTCTATTTTTTTAATGTTTTTTTAAATTGAAACAGAATAGATTATATATATCTGGGTGTACAATACTGAATATCCATACCTGTGTGCAATATATGATGCTCAAATCAGAATAATTATTCAACATTACACAATGTGATCACTTTTTGTGGTCCTTTAGCAATTTCTCGCTAACACCTCCTCTCCTTACCCTTTCCCACCTCTGGTGCTCAGTTCTGTTCTCTCCTTTTGAAACTTCAATGAATTATTGTGATTGTTGTATCTATTTTTCTTTTTTATTTATTTGTTTATTTATTTTAGCTCCCACTTATGAGTGAGGACATGTGGTATTTCTTTTTCTGTGCCTGGCTATTTCACTTAATATAATTTTCTCTAAGTTCATCCATGTTTCTGCAAATGGAAGAATTTCATTCTGTTCCCCCCACACACACACACACACACACTGGAATGTAGTATTCCATTGTGTATACAAATTTTCCTTATCCAGTCATCTGTCAATGGACATTTAGGTTGGTTCCAACTCTTGGCTATAGTAGATACAACAGTGATAAACATGGGTGTGCAGGTACCCCTTCTACATAATGATTTCCATTCCTTTGGGTATGTACTCAATATTGGGACTGCTGGATCATGTGGCAGTTCTACCTGTAGTTCTTTGAGGAGCCTCCATACTGTTTTCCATAATGGCTGCACTAATTTATAGTCCCACCAACAGCATGGAAGCATTTCCCTTTCTCTATGTCTTTGTCTGCATTTATTGTTCTTGGTCTTTTAAATAATGGCCAGTCTAACTGGGGTGACAAGATATCTCAGTGTGCTTTTGACTTGCATTTTTGTTATTTGGGTCTTTCTCTTCTTTTTTTTTAGTTACCCTAGCTAATGGTTTCTCTGTTTTTATCTTCTCAAAAACCCAACCTCTCATTGCATTAATCTTTTGTATCATTTTTGGGGTCTCTATTTCACTTATTTCTATTCGGACCAAAATTATTTACTTCTGTCTGCTAATGTTGGGATTGTATTGTTCTTGTTTTTCTAGTTCTTGAGGTGTAGCATTAGGTTGTTTATTTAAAATCTTTCTATTCTTTTGATGTAAGCACTGATTAAAATAGCTTCCTTCTTAGTACTACTTTTACAGCATCCTACAGGTTTTGATATGATGTTTCGTTATTTTCATTAGTTTCAAGAATTTTTTTGATTTTCTCTCTATTTGTCTTCTTGTACTCATATGTCATTATAGAGCTTGTTGTTTAACTGCCATGTGTTTGTATAATTACCAGTGTTTTGCATGTTATTGATTTCTAGTTTTAATCCAAGGTAGTCTAATAAGGTACTTGAAATGATTTCAATTTTTTTTTTTAATTTGTTGAGACTTGATTTGTGACCTAACATGTGGTCTATCCTGGAGAATGTTCCATGTGCTTATGAGAAGAATGTATGTTCTGTAGCTGGATGAAATGTTCTGTAGATATCTGCTAGGTCCAATTGTTCTAAAGTGTGGATTAAATCCTGATTTCTCTGTTGATCTGTTGCCTGGATGATCTGTCCAATGATGAGAGGGGGGTGTTCAGGTCCCCCACTATTATTGTATTGGGGTTTATCTCTTTCTTTAGGTCTGATAGTGTTTGCTTTATATATCTGGGTGCTCTGATGTTGGGTTTATGCACATATATATGTTGTAATGTCTCCTTGCTGGAAAGATCCCTTTATCATTATATAATGTCCTTCTTTGTCTCTTTTTAGAGTTTTTAGTTTAAAGCCTATTTTATCTGATATTAGAATAGCTACTCCTGCTTGTTTTTGGTTTCCATTTGTGTGGTATATCTTTTTTCATCTCTTTACCATTAATGTTTGTGTGTGTTCACAAGTGAGGTGAGTCTCTTGAAGACAGCATATACTTGGGTCTAGTTATTCAATTCAAGAAGCTATGTGGTTTTTGAGTGGGAAATTTAATTCATTTACATTTAGGGTTGTTATTGACAGGCATTGTCTTACTCCTGTCACTTCATCAGTTTTCACTTGGTTGTTTTAAATATCTTTTGTTCATTTCTTTTCTTCCGCTTTTATTGCATGTCTTCAATGGTTGTTCTTTTTTGAAGATAGTAAGATATAGTTTCTTTCTTCTTTCTTGGTTGCATTTTTGTTCTACCAGTACATTTTGTTCTTTCATGTGTATGCATGGTAGTGATTATCATTTTCTGGATTCCAGTTGTAGGACCCCCTTGAGGATTTCTTGTAGAGCTGGTCATGTGGTGATGAACTCCCACAATTTTTGTCTGGGAAATACACTATTTTTCCCTCATTTCTAAAGGACAGCCTTGCAAGGTATAGTATTCTTGGCTGGCAGTGTTCGTTTTTTGTTTGTTTGTTTGTTTTTAGTGTTTTGAACATATCATTCCGTTCTCTTCTGGTTTGTAGAGTTTCTGGTGAGAAGCAGGCTGTTAGTCTGGTAGGGACTCTTTTATAGAAGACTTGACACTTCTCTTTCTGTTTTTAAGATTCTCTATTTGTCTTCGAGTTTTGCCAGTTTGACTATAATGTGTCTCAGAGAGCATGCTTTTGGATTGAATTTCTTTGTGGATTTTTGAGCTTCCTGGATCTTTCTTGTTTTTTTGTCCGTCTTGGTTATTTCAAACAGACCACTTTCAAGATTAAAAATTATTTTTTCTGCCTGCGATATCCTTCTGCTTAAGCTCTCAGTTGTGTTTTTTTTTTTTTTTTTTGTCTTTTTCGTGACCGGCACTCAGCCAGTGAGTGCACCGGCCAGTCCTATATAGGATCCGAACCCGCGGCGGGAGCGTCGCTGCGCTCCCAGCGCCGCACTCTCCCGAGTGCACCACGGGCTCGGCCCTCAATTGTGTTTTTTATCTCACTGAATAAATCCTTCAGGTCTAGGAGTTTTGCTACATTCTGTTTTAAGGTATTAACCTCTTTGTAAATTTCTGCTTTCATATCCTGGGTGCTTTTTTTCATTTTGTTGTGTTGTCTAACTGAGTCTACTTGTATCTCATTGTGCTTCCTTAACTTTTTTTCTCAAAATTCCTTTCTAGTCATTTCAAGAGTCTCCTGTTCTCTGGGGTCTTGCTCTTGAGAATTATTGTATTCCTTTGGTGGTATCATATTTTCTTGGGTTTTCATATTTCTGGAGTCTCTACATTGATGTCCAGTCATCTGGTAGAGCACTTACTTCTTATTTACTCTGGAGTGGGCTTTAAGGAGAGAGACTTCCTCCTCTCAATGTCCTTTACATCGACCATTGAGTAGGGTGTATTAGTATTGCTTCCACATGGACACAGTAATGTAGTCTTTGTGTGGGCACTTTGGCCATATTCAGTGTTGGAGTTGCCTGTGTGTGCTTCCATGGCCTAAGCACTGGGGAACTTAGTGATCCTTGCTGAGATTAGTGAGACTGTGTTTGGTCTTTGGGAACATGGGAAAGCTCTTGTGTTCTTGGAAGAAGTGCCTTGCTGTGCTTTGGCTGGGGTAGGTGACCCTGCAAAGGTTTGTTGGCACCTTGGCTAGTGTTCCACGACCATGATGGGTATACTGGGTTATGCTGGAGTTCCTCAGTTTGAATGGGTGACTCTGGGCTGGGTTTATCTTTTCTCTTTCCTATAGGCAGAGACTGCTTCTGGGTCCTTGCTTCCTCCCAATTAGAGGATGGATTGGTGGTGATTGGGGATTTTTTTCCTTACTCTATTTGGGTATCCTGGTTTCTGCACTCTTGGGGGGTTCCACGTGTGTATCTCTCTGGACAAAGGTAGTCCCATGGGCTGCACACATACCTCCCACTCCCAGGTGGGCTATTGCGTATGGCCACCTAATTCCACCTGTGGAGAGGGCCAGCAGGTCGTGGGTCTTCTCCCCACAGTCACTTCTGGTGACTTTCCTTGTGTCATTGCAGTTGAGTGGTCTCTGGGCCACCACCTGCATGTCAGTGGTGGCTGCTGTTATGGCTCTGATCTGCTCTTGCAACAGAATTAGCTGTGGCAGTGGCTGTGGCAGACCACACACTTGGCAATGGTTTCTGAAGCAGCAGTGGGCACTGTCTGCAGTTGCTGTGGTCCTGGGTGTGATTCCTGCCATTGGCCAGTTAGGTGGGTGGCTGCATGTGGGTGCTGGGTTCCCCAGGCATGCCACATGCCCTGAACTAGGGTGTTAAACAACATGGACTCTTGCAGAAATAGGAGACATACTGCTCGCAGTACTATGGGCGGTTGGTAATGGCACTGATCTCTATTTTCTATTTTTGTGGTATACTTTTCCAGTATTTTTTTAATAAGTATGACTACATATATGTGTGTGTGCGTGCTCACAATGCTGAGGTCTCACATTGTTCCTAATCACTTTTCAGCTGATTTTCTTGGGCTTTCCAGCTGTACCAGCTATACATAAATTGATCTGGTCATCTCATCTGAAAATTACGGATTCTGCTTCATTCAATAATATGAAATACTATATGCATTTACATTACATATTATACAAGGCACACACAAGCATGTTAATTTTGACTAAATGTATTTGTTAGTATGTCCAGAATAATGCTTCATGAACATAAAATGGTTTTCATCCTTGCCTTGATTGACCTTTCATGAGAGTGTTTCCAGTATTTCACTATTAAAGATTGTTTGCTTTTGCCTTGCAATTCCCTCTCTTTCCCTCCTTCCTTCTATCCTTCTCTCTCCTACTATCTGTCTATATCTAGCTAGCTAGCTATCGTGTGGAGAAAGTATCCATTTATTTTTGTTAGAATGGAATCTAAGAATTTGTCAAATGCTTTCAGATTTTATAGTAACAGAACAATATTATCCTCTTTTTTCATCAAGAAAAATATAAAATCAGAAATACAAGTATCCATTTAATCTGATAAATCATATTAATTTTAAAATGGTGTTGTATTTCATTTAGATATGAAAATACATTGCTCACACTCTGTTATATAAATAATTTCCTTTAGCTGTTCAGAAAAACTAAGGATCAGAGTACCTACAAACCATGCAGGAAAAAATTAGAGCCTTTCTGCTGTCTAATGAGGTTGAGACAAACAATTAACTTTATAATTGACTGTAGTCAATTATAAGTGGCAGAGTGATTGTATTATATATTCTTCTAATCCAGTGTAAGAGATAAGAATTATTTTCCAAATTATTTTATTACTAAGCCTTTCTTCAGTTTTCAAGTATAAAATTTACTATTGAGGCTCTCATTAACGCCAAAAGTTTCTGTTGTTTTGTTTGATGTTTTCAGGAGTCATGTATTTTAGGGGATCAGTGTGGTAAGAAAAGTATGTACCTAATATTGTTCACTTAATTTGTAAATAAAATAGCTTGTATATTTCTTTCCTTTCATTTCTTTGTTCTAAACAAATGCTAAAATAACCCTCTAACATTTGGGTGTGTGTGCGTTTTGAGATGGTTGCAATACAATACTTTTTTCAAAAAAAGCTGAAAAACAAAGCAATAAACATACTTTTGACAGTTTCTGAACCCAAAAATATGTGGCTTGGTTTAAATTTCATACCATAACTGTAAAAATGTCTCAAACTCAGGACTTGACCCAATTTGAGTTTCTATGTACCTGTTGTCTCTAAGTTATCTTATAGAATTACATGGTGTGGTATGCCATTTGTAAATTGATGATTCTAAAATATCTGGCTCTGCTCTCTCTTCTGTACTCCAGACTTACAAATTCAATTGCTTATTCATAATCTTAACATAGATACTTAATGACAATTTTAAATTTATTTCGGTTAAAACAAAATATTAATCCACTTTCCCCCAACTAGCCACAGTATAATGTTTCTTTATCAGTATTATTCCATCGTCCAACTAGTTGCTCAGCATAAAACTCCCAGAATTTATTCTCAATTATAATCCCTAGATACTTGCTATGCAGAGTATAATCCTGGACCACCATCACCTGGGAACTTGTTAGGAAATCAAAATCACATCCCCCACCACAAACCTACAGATTCAGAATCTGCGTTTTAACAGGATTCCCCGATGATTTATATAAATATTAAATTTTGAGAAATATTGTCTCACATTCTCCCCTACGTTCAATCTATCAGTCATCATTACTACCTCTACATCTGAAACAAATACAGAGGTGATTTTTTTTACTATGTCCATTGTTATCACTCTGGTTCTTCATCACCTCTCAACTCACCCACTTCCCACTTTCACTTTTCTCCCTCATGGTCCATTCTTCCCACAGCCTCCATAATATTATTTTAGAATTACATATCAGACCCTGTTGTTTCTCATCTTATCATTGCATTTGAAAGTCTCTAGCCTGTTCTATAATGTTCCATATGATCCATCCCTATCTGCCTTTCTGCCTTTATTGCTTCCACTCCAATCTCATTTACTATTCTTCAGCTAAAATAGCTTGTCCTGGAGACATAGCCATGTGGTATCCCTCTTTCCAGTGCTCTGTCTCCATTAGGGCCTGGTAACATTCCAGAAGTTTCGCACAAAAGGCATATAATCCTTCACTGTCAATGACATAACCCTGCCCCAGTATCCTAGGGACCTGCTTTGGGATTCTTTCACTGGAATTTTCCATAAAGCCCAAACTGCATCTTTTCTCAACACTGGTACCCAAAATAATACAGGGTCAGCCAGATCACATGGCCCAAGCTTGAGGGCTGCTAGCACTGCAGCCTGAACCTGCTGCAGAGTACTTTACTGAGCTTTATCTGAATTTAGCAGCCTTCATGAATCCCAATATATGGATCTGAACTATCTATGGGTAGAATGTGTTGTCTACAGAAGCTAAAGAAGCCTACTAGGTGCTTCCTTCTCTGTGGTGAGAAGATGCAGGATGCAGCAATTTTTCTTTTATTTAGAGTGAATGTCCTTACACACATTTGACCATCAGGCCCTAAAATCTTTACTGAGTGGCAGATCCCTGAAACTCCATATAATTTATCTTCCCACATCTGGAGCACACATGTTACTAAGACCTTTGCTTCTTCTGTCAAACAGCATGATGTCATCAATTTAATACATACATTCAATGTTCTGAGTATTGCCCAGATTACCCAGGCCTTTTATAAACCAATTACTGAAAGGAGGAGAGTTAAGAGAGCCTTTTGGAAAATTATTTAATTAATATAGTTGCCCATTTCAGTTTTGGTGAGTTAATTTATTTTGGAATTAGCCTTTTCAAAGAACCAAGTATTAGCTTCACAGATCCTCTTTATTATATCTTTCTTTCTATTTCGTTAATTTTTGCTCTTATGTTTATCTTAAAATTGCTCCTAAAATTGCTTCTAAAATTTAATGAGAAAATATGCTCTCTGAATTTCAGCCTTTCTTCTTTTCTAAAATAAACATTTAAAACTAATAATTTTACCTATAACTACATCTTTAATATTCATTCCTAAGTATTTTTAAATTATCCATTATATTTTCTTCTTTAATTTAGGACTTTTTTTTACAATTGTGATTTTAAAATTCTAAAATTTAAAATTCCTCTTTTTTGCTTGTTTGATTTTTAATAATCTACCTTATTCACTTCAAATGTATCTCATTGTGCTCAAAGAACATAATGTACATGTTATCATTTTTGGAAATGCTTTTATGTCCTGATATATAGTCTACATTTAAATATTTCATATATGCTTGAGAAAAATATCTAATCTCTAATTTTGGGGGATTGATAGATCTCTACGAATCAAGTTTGTTGGTTGCATTTTTCAGATTAAGTACATATTCATAAACTCTTCTTATATATGAGATACCTATAATTGCAGGAAATATTTTAAATTTCTCATTTTGGAGTAGAGTTTTTAATTTCTCTCTATTATTTTATACGGTATATAAATGTAGAATTTTTGTAACTTCTTGATGAATTAAAACTTATATCCTTATACAATGACCTTCTATTCCTAATAATGGGTTTGTCTTAGGTATATTTTTTCTGATATAATTAAAGCTATGCAAGCTTTGTTTCAGTTAACAATTGCCTAGGGTTTTTTCAGTTTGTTTTTTTGTTTTGTTTTTGTGTGTGTGTGTGTTTGTGTCCTTTTATTTACATATTGCTAAGTATTATGTTTTAGGTTTGTCTCCTATTCAGAGCCTACGAGTGGATTTTTGAAATCCAATCTGCCATTACTTTTTAGATAGTGTATTAATCTATTTACATATGTCATGATTTTAGACACACTCTGACTTAGCTTTAACTTTTTACATTTTGAATTTTTAATCCTGCATTTATTTACTTATTCAATACTGCATATTTATCCTGCATATTTTCTCCTCTTTGCCTTTAATAATATTTAGATTTTCTACTATTTTTACTTTGTTTTCTATCCAATTTTCTTCCTTTAGAGATTCTTATAGTTTTGCTAATAGTAAACTAAGTTTTTTGTGTAATTGAGAATTTTGTGTATTTGACTATGTTTTTAGAATTCTTGCAGTGTATACAAATATTGATTGACAATAATATTGTCTTGTCATTCTACCCCAAAGTATAGAATGCTGTCTTCATGCTTTCACTGCTGAAAAATCTGTCATCAGTCGAATTTTTATTCTTAGAGAGGTGATCCTTCATTTCTCACTGGTTACTTTTAAAACATTCCTTGAGTCTGGTGTTTCTCAGTATTCCTAAATGCCTTTAGATGTGCACATCTTAGTATCTACTCTGTATTTTTTAAACTATTCTTTGCATTGCTATGAATTTATGTCCTTAATCTCTTCAGGAAAAAAAAAACAAACATGTTTTCAACTTTTTATTTCCTCCAATTTCTCCATTGTCCTACTTTGGGATATTTGATCAGACATATGGGCTAAAAATAAATGTGCTGGTTTTGTGCCATTATGCATTTTAAGCCTGTTTGTTACCCCCAGTGTATCTTAACTCTTTGGATGTGCCATCTTGTTATATATATAGCAACAGCAGCAAAAAAATCTGAATACTACCTAGTTGTGTTGGGATGCATTAGTCCATAAAGAAAAGCCATCTTTTTGATCTCCTTATCAATATTATCCATGAACAAAATATTAATATGTATACGTTAATATATCTCACACAGCTATAATTTCAATACAGATAAATATAATAGTATGTCCAAAAATGCAGAGAAAGAACAGTAGAGAAGAAGAAAGATGTTTCGTCTGTTTTCCCTTATACCTTTAGAATAAACTAGAAAATTGTCATTACTTCCTGCACAAGTGAGTTGACATATGCCAGTATATGTGCAATATACTGCATAATTTTTTTAAAAAGCAAACACATAGATTTTGTGTTCTTTTAAACATTTTTTTAGACAAAATATTTTTGTTTACAATATTAAAACTTATACAGGGTTTTAATGAACTGATGAGTTGGTTAAATTCTCAGGCAAACCACCTTTGCTCCAGTTTAGGAATAAGAAGCAGTTTCTCTGCAGTACTTTCCAAATCCTTATATAATAAAAATGTGTCTAAAAAACTCAGAAGGAAGAAAATTGAGATTGTAACAATAGGCATTGTCATTAAAGAGTTTAGATACATAAGGGTAACTACTGTGTTCCCTGTGGGGCAACAACAAAACATTCAGCAGGAAACTGTATCATTATAAAAGTATTATTTATGGTCATTAAAGAAGCAAAGGACTCATGTCCTGTGGAGGAGTTCTGGCCAAGATGTTCTCAGCAGTTTTCATCACACTTTTTAAAGAGGAACATGCAAAATGACATGTGTACATCTTGACAACTTGCCCACAGGGGCCTCATTAAAAGCATTTATCATGAAAAATCTTGATAACTGTCTTTTATTGGAAATGGTAGCTGAAAACTGTCAAATCTGTTTTTTTTGCAGTGCGTAATGAGCTACCACCATTGCTACGTTGTCCTGACTAAAGTCAGGTTTTAAATGATTCTTTAGGAATAAACTCCTACATTTGTCAAATTTGTATGTAATTTGGAGATTTTGTTCTGAATGTCTATAATGTCTCTCACCTACGCTTTGTAAGTCGTTCTTCCATAGCTCATCTCTTACTATAAAGAAAAAGACAGCACAAAGGACACAAAGATGCTCTTCCAAAAGTATACTCACAGCCATAGTTCTCATTTGAGCTAGTGATTGATTTATTTATTTTTTTCTATTTTTCCTAGTTCCTATTGCTATAGAGTTGGAGTTTAACTTGTTCAGTTTTCTTTGGAATTAACAGTTTCTTGATACTTTTACTGTACTTACTCTTATATATTCACCACTAACACCCCATCCTCCCAGATAGCAATTTTTTTTCCTTTAAAATGGAAATAAGAATGTTCTATTTTAATTCTTAGGCTATAGCATTTGGTATATACTTAAAATGGAATAAGCAGTTTGAAACTATTTATACATTCTCAGAGTTTCATATATCTTCCTTAAGATATAAAAAGTTTAAAATAAAGGTATTCTCATACTTTTTGTTGTGAAACCCAAATTGTGGAGTTTATTGCTAAGGTATAACCAGGCAGAAATTATTTTCTTATACTGTAAATATCCTTCTTACTCCCTCATTTATTTCTTGATCATTTTTTAATAGGCTTTTATGCTGTTCTTGGATTTCCCTGGTGACAACTATTCAGAGACCAATCACCCTTTGCAGTGCCTCGATTATAATATTATTTGACCCTCCAGGAACTGATAATACGTTGACCCTGCCATCTATTTTCTAGTCTTCATACTTACCCTAGTCTCACTTTTCTCCACATCTTGATTAGAATTCATGGCTTATCATTATTATCACTTCCTTGAAACATCCTCAGGAGCTGACACAATCTATTTTGCCCATAAAACTGCCTAGAGAATCCCCAATCTGGGAATCCTCCACCAACTCTATGCTTGGAGAAAAATATCCAACCTTGTTGACTGGACCCATTTTAAATAACAACCCTTAACTTCATGTGAGCCTGTGATGTTTCCTAGCAGCCCTCTTCCAATGCCCCAGTCCAGTAACTCTCCCACTCTCTTCAAGAAGTATTTTACACCTTCTTCTATTTTTCCTCCCCTTAAAATACAACACCACCACTACTCTTATCTCACTCTTACCTTTCTTCCATTTCACTAAAAAAAAATAGAAATGGTCACAGGAAGGAAATTCTAGATTAACCCATTTTCCTATTTCCAGTTCTTCCACCACTGTCCTCACGCGTCCTGTTCTTCCTTCCATCGATAAGGACAGATTCCTCTGCTTGTTCACCAGATGCCACCCACGTGTCTGTACTCAAGGACATAATCCCACAAGTCATTTCCTCTCCCATTATTTTATTCCCTTCCCTTTTCTTACTAATTATTTTATTAAATAATCATCTTTTTACACCATAACCACCCCACATGCTGTATGACTTTCCACCTCAACTCTTCACTATCTTCTTGTCTTTTTCTCCCAGTCTTCCTTGAACTCACTAATTTTCACTCTTATTACACAAAAATTAAACATTTTTAACTGATATTCACTTTGCCAATTCAATGGGCAATTTTCTGTTCATATTTTACTTAATCTGTCAACCACACTCAATATGACAGACTTTTTTTTTTTTTTTTTTTTTTTTTTGTCTTTTTGTGACCGGTAAGGGGATCGCAACCCTTGGCTTGTCACACTCTCCCGAGTGCGCCACGGGACAGGCCCTCAATGTGGCAGGCTTTAAATACCATCTATTTGTGGATGATTGATAAATACTTCTGGTTGGAATATCTATCCAGAGTTCTGGGCTTCTCTATTAAATCATTTACTTGACATCTTCACTTGGATGCATTAAATTTTACAAGTACAAAAATGTACTCTTAATTACCTCTTTAAAACTTACGTCTCCCACAGTTTTATCCCTCTTAGGTAACGAACACTTCATCTTTCCAGTTATTCAGGCAAAACAAATCTTGAATTTATTTTAAAATCCACTCTGCTTTTTATACTTTATATCCAAACCACCATCAAATCTTTTCTCTGTCCATACACACACACAAAAAAACATTTAAAATATGCTCTCTTCACATAGCCTCCACCAGTAACCTGGTCCAAGCCACCACATTTTTCCCCCCAAGGATTATCCCAATAACCTCCCAAGTGGTCTTGTTATTTTCACCCTCATCTTCCTACATCCCTTTTCAACACCAAAGTCAGAGAAAATAACGTCAGCCAAACCACCACATTCCTCAGCACAAAACATTTCAATGGATTTTCGGCTCACTTGAAGTAAAATTCAAAATCCTAAACTTTGACTATAAATTCCTACGTAGTCTGGCCCTGCTGCCACTCTGACTTATCCATGACTTCCCTCAGCATTGTTCACTGTGCTCTGGTCATACAGCCTTTCTGTTTTTAACACTGTCAAAACCTCATACTTCTGCCTTTGTAGGTGTCTTTCTCTCTTGATTGAATGTTCTTGCCCCCTACGGAATTTATATTCCTTCTTTCTTTCCCTCAGTTTTTTGCTAAACATTATCCACTTGGGCCTTGTGTTACTATCCTATGTACAATAGAAATTCCATTCATTTTTCTTAGTCCCCTTTTCCTGCTTTACACCTTTCCATACAATCTATTACTGTATAGTGTATATTTTATTTGTTTATTGTTTATCTTCCTCAACTAGAACATAAATTCCTCGAGGGTACCATGTTTATTTTGTTCCCAGCTGCTATGACATTGTCTAACACATAATAGATATTCAGAAATATTTGTGGAAAGAATGGATTAGTGTGTGTTCTTACAAATTTCAATAATCTTACCCCCAACGAGTATATAGGACAAATAACCCAAGTTACATTTCATTCACTATCAGTGAATGCAGAAAGTGTCACATCCTTGATTATGCAGGTTTCAGATAAATATGATACCACACTGGGAATCAGTATTTGGCTTCACTTATATTTTTGACTACTTCACCTAGAAAAATTTGTCTTCTTCTACCCTTATTACACAGTGTAGAAATGCCAGTCAGAACTTACTCCATCCTCATGACTTTCAGAGCTATGACCTCAATAATTACAATTTTTCCACCTCACAAGTCGCTTAGCAACTGAGGGAGGGACAGGAACAGAATGCTATGCTTACAAGATAAGGGTAGTGACACCAGTGACCCCAAAGATAATCAATCCAGGAGGCTCTGGAGCACCTGGGAATCTTGCACTTTCACAGCTGTCCTCTCTTTGGCCTTTGGCATAGCTCCACTTTTGTCCCCAAGTCCCTTAAAAGCTTCAACTCCTTCCCCTGCAAGGTGCAGAGAAAGTAGCTGCCCAGCACTGGGATGGATGGATACTCTGCCTGATCCCCATAAGTAACCACCCTCAATAATAATAATGACAATGACAACAATAATAAACTCTTTGTAAGCCATACCAAGTTGCTTGCCCTCATTCTTTGGTCTCGTGGTACCTTTCAGTTTGGTGGGCACCATACTGTTAGCTCACACTTGGACACAAAACCTTTTGCTCTTTCGCAGATACAAAGTGTGCTATATATCCATAAATCCCTGAAATATATTGACTCTATTCCAGATGATCTATGCTGTTATTTTATTTTTGAATACACGATATAACACATATTAATGGAAGTCA
Organism: Cynocephalus volans; assembly: GCF_027409185.1. Classification (NCBI taxonomy): domain Eukaryota; kingdom Metazoa; phylum Chordata; class Mammalia; order Dermoptera; family Cynocephalidae; genus Cynocephalus; species Cynocephalus volans. The sequence continues at coordinate 142,215,060 of NC_084468.1, read as the reverse complement.
ATATATACTAGCAATGTATCTTTGATTCTCTTAATTCTCATTTTTACCTTAAGGTTTTCCAGTGATATTCATAAATTTCTTTTGGCACATTATGATTCATGATCCTGTTTATTAGCTTTGATATTACCTGGAAGATATTTCACTTTGAATTTTGTTTTTGTGTGTTTCTAATTTTACTCATTTATTTATTTTTTGTTTGCTTGGTGTGTTTTTCCAGTTATAATGTTAGCTTCCTTCTGTCAGTTATTTTTAATTTTTTTCACATGACAATCATATATCTAATTACATATTGTTTTGAATCATTTATTGGTTACTTATACCTATTATCATGACTGATCTAAAGCTGTTTTGTTTACTTAAAATTTTTCTCACAGCTTGCTATTATTTTGTCTGCTTTTATCTTGTATTATTTTCAAATTTAAAATTTTATTTTAAATTTCATTGGTTGTTTATCTTTAAATTTATCAAATGTAAACATGACACTCTATTTTTCTATATATCAAAATTAAGGAAATATTTTCTGAATTTTAATAAGTAATATGAAGTATATCATGAAATATTTTTCTTTCTCCTAGTTTTTATGATTATTAATTTGTTTCTAGGGTTTTAGATATGATATTACTCTTTCTACAATTTATTCTAATTGTGTAATTTGATTTTGTACCTTAAGGAATATTAATGAGATTTTGGTATGAAAAAGCAAACATAAATATACTGATCTTATTTTGATTTCATGTATGGTATACATGAATGAGAGATATTTTTTTTGACCAGTCAGCATTAACTAGTGATATAAATTTTTAAAATTTCAGCATAGGTTAAAATTTATCTTATAAGTAAGATAGAACTGTTGGGCTTTCATAATTAGAATTTGGTTTCTCTGAGTGGCTGTCGTAATTGATCAGGAAGTCAAAGACAAATTTTCATTTATCGTGACACAGACACAAAAAATATGGGTCGTTGGAGAGCCAGTCTGATATAATACAGATGTTATTGAAGGCAGATATGTGGAGCTACACAACAAAAGAACTGGACGGCCTGCTTTGCCACTTCAGCTTTCCATGAAGAGGAGTCTTGGCATAAATCCACGTCAGTAAAGTTAAAGACCAAGAGAGGTTACTCATGGTCATTAGTATATCATTTCTTATTAATTATTGTACAAGTACAGGGGAAATGAAGAATTGATAGCACTTCTTCTTTGTCTGAAACACTCACTAAATGATCTTAAATTTTCTAATGTTAAAATAATCAAATAAATTAAATTATGTGTATGATTAAAGAGTATAATCTGAACTGGGTTTAATTTTTGTGGCTCACTTGAGCACTAGAGAGAAAACACATATAATGGGCACTTATAAATTATTGTTTGCCTCTCCATAAAAACATATACATATGTATGTATATTATTTGTTCATTTCTAATATTTTTATTTGACACATTCTATCCCTCTTGTACTGGTCTTGGTTTTTCTCTCATTTGGCTTCCATGTGCTTTTGGCTAGTTTACGCAGTAAAGTATACATTATCTCTTTGATTGCAGTCTTGTTATTTTTTATTTTTTTTAATTTTTCAATTTTTAAAATTTTTCTATTATTAGCATATTCATTATTTCTAATAGTAATTTTTATTTATACCCTTTACCCTCCGTAAATGAACTTCCCACATAGACATTATTGCTTGCCTGCAGTGACCCTATGACAGTCACCCTTTATTTCTTGATCTATTGCATGTTAAAGAGTTATAGCCTTTTGACACACGTAGAGAGAAAGGGGTAAAAAACTTTGGGAGATTTATCATGGTTCTTGGATTCAAAGGGAGATTCTAAAATATTTGCTGATGACTTTATTTTTTTGACATAATGCTTTAATCATATATACATATTTCACATTATAATCTTATTTTTGAAAACATTTTCTTCTCAATTATTTTCAAGTTAATGGAATTTTTCTTCTTATGTAGTCCACCAACTGATGCAATTGATGAAAGAGATCCCATATGTTTGGAATGTGGATTGGTTTCATGTGTTTAAGAGAAAAGTCACATATTAAGAAATTCATGCAATTAAATTTTATTAAAACATAATTGGAATAGGTTCAACAAAAAAAAAATTTCTAGTTGGCAGTCCCTTTTGCCCAGTATCTAGTCATAACTTGTATAAATATATTTATATTATTTCATGTGGCCATATATTTACATACGGCTTTTCTCTCATTCCTGAACTCTTTCTGCTGCCCTGCCTAGTTGCTTTAATAATAATTTCCCAAAGGATCTAATCTCATTGATATTCAGATAGCTTAATTCTTATCTCTCTCTATGTCATGTTTTGTTTGTTTGTTTGTTTTTGTTTTTGTTTTTACTTCCTTTGACATGTCTTCTCCCTTTGATTTAGTCTTATACCAGGACTTTGCCTTCTTTCCATAGATTATGAATGTCATTTAATATAATTCTTCCAAGATATGAGTATTAGGGCTTTGTAGGGAAGAAAGAGAACCAATAGGAGGGGGGCTGTGTGTGTGTGTGTGTTAAAAAATTTGTTTCAAGAAACTGAAAATTGACTCACATGATTGTGAAGGTTATCAACTCCAAAATCCACAAGGCAAGGCAGTAAGAAACATAAGCAAGAGTTGATGTTGCAGTCTTGACCTGAAATTCTGGGGGCAAGGTAAAAGGTGGAAAACGCAGGCAGCATTTCTATCTTGCTGTTTTAAAGTAAAATTCCCTCTTTATTTTAGGTGATAATCACATCTTCAAAATACCATCACAGCAATATCTAGACAAAAGTGGCCACCGTAGCTTAGCCAAGGTGACACATAAAATTTGGCCATCACAATATGTCTAGAAAAATATCTGGGTGTGTAGAACCTAGTATTTTAAAAGACAGCAACTCCCAAACATGGAAAAATTTTAAAAATACAGATACTGTTAAAAATAATTTTATTTATGTAAAATAATAATTATTATATTGTGTATCTTATTAAAAAGAAAACATAGTAAAAAGACAACATAACAACTATCAATGAGGAAGTTAAAATTAAGTTGTTATGATACATTTATATAGTATATTACTATGACTGTTTTAAAATTCTTCCCGTAGAAAACATTTAAAAACCAGGTCACAACATTTTTTTTAAAAATCAATTTGCAATTATCAGTTATCAAGAAATTACAAAGCTGGGACATTATAACATTTGGGGGGGAAGTTATTTTATGATACTAAATCTATTGGATATAAAGGCAAACAAAAAAAGGAAGTTAACCCATAATTCATACTGTTTACAATATTACAGTAATTCACAATTACAATTCACACTGTGGATTTAAATGTAAAGGCAAAATAATAAACTTTTCAGAAAATTACTCAGAACAATATCTTTATGACCTTGAGGTCAGAAAAGCACTTGCCATAAAGGAAAAGTTTAGTAAGTGAGCTCACTATGCTGATATTAAATATTTCCATTCATCAGAAGACACGTACATTGTACGAACAGGCAAACCGCAGACTGCAAGAATATAATTGTAACTCATTAGAAAAGGGGTCCTTATCTACAATTTAGTATTGTCTACAAAACAATAGAAAAAGCTTGAAAAAGCCACCCAAATTAATACTTGAACAAGAATTTCAGAAGAGAGTGTGCATGTGGCCAGAAACATGAAAACATGTTTAAATTCATCAGCTATCAGGGAAATGCAATGAAAATTACAAGTAAAATACTTCTAGAGAACCACCAGAATTGCTTGAATGAAAGTGAGGAAGTGGAACAACTGAATTCTGATACACTGTTGGTGTAAACTAACACAAATATGAAAAAAAAAGTTGGGGTATGTGAAAAGATTTTAAAAGTTAGGATTTAAAATAGTAATTCATTGAGCATCTTAAACACGTGTCCTTTTTTGTATGATTTAATACTTCAATAAAAAGTTATTCAAACACAAGAATAAAAACAAAGTGGTAGTTCTAAATGAGGTTATATTAAAAGAGTATCTTTTATCAAGAAAAAAGTACAAAGTGCAAAAATATGTATTATATTGTCTCATTTGTCTATACAAAATCAATAGTCTTTTTCTGGAAGGAAAAATAAGGAATTTTTTAGTATCTGAATAGTAGAAAGGTGCATAGTATTTTCCTTTTATTATATGAATTTCTGTTTGAACACTATATCATGTGTGGGAATTCCTCGTATGAAAACAAATAAGGAAAAAAGAGGACTTTGTGTTGGTAATATTAATTTTAAAATGTTACAATATAAAATAATTCTGTAGTAATATGAATTGGTTTTAAAACTAGATAGTTAAAGACGAGATCAGCTTAGTTGATAGAAGAAAGGTACAACAGCAATATTTCCAAATTCATGCTTAGTTTCTTAGTGTTTTATACATTAATAAATTATTTAATATTTTACTTATTTAGGTAAATAATAAAAGTTATACTAATTATTTATTTTATATCAGAAATATGTTTTATTAGGAAAAATCGTGAGTTTTAATTAACGCTTAATATAAGGAAAAAAAGTCACTTTACTGAGGTCTAATTCTCTCATTTTTCATTTCTATGAACTATATTGTTATGTAAGGTACTTAAACTTTCAGTTTGTCATGAAATAAATATATAATATCCATTTTGTGTGGGTTATGTGTGTTTTAATTAATTGCTCTTTTTAAGTTATTCTTTGAGGGCTAACCCCGTGGGTCACTCGGGAGAGTGCGGCGCTCCCGCCGCGGGTTCGGATCCTATATAGGGATGGCCGGTGCGCTCACTGGCTGAGCACAGTGCAGGTGACACCACACCAAGGGTTGCGATCCCCTTACCGGTCACACACACACAAAAAAAGACATTCTTTGATACTTCGTATTGAGCATTTCAGAAATTCAATTTTTAAAAAATATATATTTATTTTTTATTATACATATTTATGGGATGCAGAGTTGACTATCAGTATTTATGTGCAGTATATGATCAAATCAATATTATTACTAGCATGTTCATTACAAATCGTAATTACCCTTTGTGTCCCTTACCCAAATACTACCCAACCTCCCTCCCCCTCTCTCTTTTCCCCTCTAGTACCTATAGTTCTGTTCTCTCCTTCTGAAAATTCAATATTTAATTGTGCTCTTTCTTTCTTTTCTTTTTCTTTCTTTCTTTCGTAGGTCCCATTTATGAGTGAGAACATGCAATATTTCTCTTTCTGTGCCTGACTTATTTCACTTACTATAATTTTCAATTTTCTCCAAGCTCATCCATGTTGCTACAAATGTAAAAATTTCATTCTTTTTTATGGATGAATAGTATTCCACTGTGTATATACCACATTTTTCTTATCCAGTCATTTGTGGATGGACCTTTAGGTTGGTTCCATATCTTGGCTATTATAAATAGAGCTCTTGTGAACACAGGAGTGCAGTATCCCTTTGATACGATGATTTCCAATCATTTGGGTGTGTTATCAGTCCTTTTTTTAAACTTTCTCTTGTGGTCTGGTTTCACTCTATAATTACACTGACTTAAGTACTGTGTTACAGATTGTTATTTGTTGGAGTGTCTTTGCAACTATTTTTCTGTTATGCTATCTACCCCAAAACATATTTTAATGTTCTAAATATGACACAGAGAGAGAGAGACAGAGACAGACAAAGACAGAGACAGAGAGATAGCATTGAAATGTAACATTAGGATAAGGACACTTTTCAATAAACTGTATAAAACATTAATATCATCACATAAACAAAGAGCAATGAACTTAGAAGGTTTTGTTAATTTTTCTGATTTTTTTATTAGCACCGTGAGAATTCTTAAAATTATGTTTTCCAGACTTTCTTGACTCTAACATTCTAGATGTAGTTTACAATCTGTCAGTGACATACACATATAAGAGAATTGGAAGGTGATGGCAGTTGATGTAGATTTTGACAGATGTGGAGTTTTTGTGTAACAATTTATTTCTACCAGTCGCCTTCTTCTGGTGATGGAGTGAATGACAGTTTCCTGGGAAATTCTGACCATGGAAAAGAGCAGCAATTTTTCAATCCCTGGCATATAGCTACAGAAGTTAACTTGAAAGCTATTGGTGTATTCCCTTCTACTCCTCTAGCTCTTCCAATGCTGTTGTGGGCACCTTCTTTAAACGTCTGTGACAGTTTCTATTTTATTGACTGAGTCACACCTGGCAAAGTATTCCTTAGATAATTTTCAAACTCTTTTGATACGTTTTTTGGTCCAGGAGATAGTAGTTCTTGACCAAATAACTGTATTTTATTAAATCATCTGACATTACATCAGTTCTTTTCTGTGTCTAAAATCAAATATCCAAAATTTCCAGCTTTCTGGGAAAAGCAGAGACAACATGAAATTTTTCAATCCCAGATGAAATAATTCTTCATTCATTATATACTAGCATTTGTACACCTAAAATTTATTTTTGTCTTAAAATCTATTGTGTATGATATGACTATTAAAATAACTGTCTTATTTATTTGGACTAAAATTTGTTAGATTTTATATTTTTTAATATAAATATTTTCTGTCTAGATATGTCTTTGATAAACAACAGAGGTGTTTTTTTTAATTTAAAAATGATCAATTCTGATAACCTTTTGATTAGAAATTGTAATCCATTTACATTTGTTGTAATTATCAATATTTTTTGACTTGCTGCGACTACTTTATTTAGTGAGTGGTTTCATCTGATCCAATGTTCTATAACCAAAAAAAAATTCATTTGTTCTCAACTCATCTATTATGATGCGGCAATGAGAGACAAAAAAGATTACTAAAATTTTAAATTTGAAATATAATACTTTCTGGGAAGGAATAGCAAGAATGTTCTACTCCACTGATGGATTAAGTCCATTATTTTGTCCCTCTAGCAGCTACTAATTGTGAAATCTAGAAAGATCTTCCTTTGTCTTTGTCCTGCTTTTGGAGAGTAGATTATTTGTCCATTTCCTTTATAGTCATAGGTTACCTGGGTATTGAGAAGGATTCTATTCAGGCATGCAAAGCATTTGCTGAATACTTTTTTGGTGTAAGTTTGAGGGCCAAGGAATAAGATCATGGGTTCAAAATTAAAAGTGACTGACCACCAGGCCTTGGGTTTATTTGGCACTATGGTTGCCATAAATATCTGTATGTGGGTGGTAGAGAGGGAGGTCAATTTATGTAAGTGTAGCTATAGTCAATTATTTTATCCATACATGATCTTGAAGCCTTAGGATTCTGGTTTTAACATTGGGTTTCTGTGCTTGTCTCAACTCCCTAACCTCTACTCACTGTCCACTGCCAGAGAAAATTTGAAACAATAGTCTCAGTACAAGAGACACCTTAAGCACTTTCATATTCAAAAGATTTTTGTATTGAGCACTAACTTTGTTCCAGGTACTTTTTTAGGTACTATAAACAAAGCAGGAAACAAAAGAGACAAAAATTATTGTTCTTTGGGAGCTTATAATACAGTAGAGGGAAATAGGCAATAAAAATTAAGCAAGCAACATAAATTTTGTCAAATTGCAATATGTGTTACAAAGAATAACAAAAAAAATGGAGAATAAGGAGTGTGTGTGAGGGGAAGGTGTAATCTAAAACGCACATTCAAGGATGCAACGTGGGTTACTCCAATATGAACAATTCAGGGAGAAGGAGACAAATTAGCAATGAAGAGCAGAAATTACTTGTAAAGCAGGAGGAAAACTAGGTGGCATGGTATCTTGAATTCAAGAGGATAAAGTGTTCCAACTAAGACAGTGGCGTCCTATGCTACATGGAGATAAATAGCAGCATCAACTGAGTAGTATTTACTTAGCTTTTGGGGGAAAAAACTGTAAAGTGTTTATGAGATAAAGGGGACACACATTTCCAGATGTTTGCTGTAAAGGGAATATAGACAGGGTGGGATAAACAGAGTCAATAGAGTTTATGAGAATGGAAAAAATAATAGATTTTTTTTTCTGATGAGAAAGACAAAGCAGATAGGAAAATTCATTCATGCAGGAGATAAGAAAATTAATGTCATTGGGTAGGTGAGAGAGGATGAGATCAATCACACAACTTAAAAGTTAGACCATAGAAGTATAAAAAGATCGTCATAATATCAGAAATGAAAGATTAGTGTTTATATGCATCAGGGAAATGGGATTGCGGATGTGTGTAGAATTTATTTTGTGATTTCTTCAATATCCTGAGTAAAACAGGGTCCCGATCTATGAGCTGAGTGAGAAATGGGGAGGACATATGGAGAGACCGAGGAGAGATGAGGGGATACTGAACAGTCTTCTAGGAGAGTGAAGGAGTGAAAGGGTTAGGGAAATGTAGAATCACTTCCATGTAGATTTTAGAGTTCCTTTGATGTTTATTTTAACAGGCTTGAAGTGAGACCAGTCAGTTCAAAGAACAGCAAATGGCAGCAACCATGCTAATGAAATAGCTATGTGCATATTTCCAGAGTAGAAAGCTTGCACAGCAGTACAGAAGCACTCGAGTTTACAGTAGACTGCATCAAGCCAATCGGCCAGCAGAGCCGGATTGTTCTATCACAGAGCAGTCAGGGTATGTGGAGAAACTTCAGGAAGGGACCAGTTTTTACCCCAATCTGTGGCGTTGTCACCATTTGTGCATACCTGAATAGGACACCAGATGAGGGCCGCGACAGCCACATTTCCACTGGCTCGGTGGTTCTGTAAGTCCCATTTTGCCTAATCATTTTTATAAATATAAGTTACTAATTTCTTAGGCCATAAATTTACATTAAAATTGTTTGTGTCTTTTGTTTGTGAATCTTTCTTTCAATCATTGTCACTCTTTGACAATCATGATACCCCCTGATAAACATCCAGGGCTTTTTATTAGTTATATTATAATCTCCACAGTTATTTATCCATCATTCTATATTTAAACTGATTCACTGTTAACCACTTGTTCTTACATTCTATGTCTTCTCTGTTTCATTATTTTTAAATGTTATGAAATATTTGAGACACTATTTAGAACAGCCAATATAGTAAATAAACATACTATTACACAACTTAAAAATAAAATATCAATACATTTTAAGGTTTGCTTATTTAATCCTCTGCTCATATGCCCTTTCCTCTCTGCAAGGTTACTACTATCTTATTCATTATATATAGTCATTATAATATTCATGCCTTTTTGATACTTTAACACATATGATAACCTTTATCGTTTACATTTTCACAACGTATGTTAGAACAAGTTAAGTATACACTCTGCTATCACACATATGCGTTGTTCAGTAGGATTTCAAACTTTATATGAATGAAAGTACACTGCATAAATCTTTCTTACCTTGTGTTTCCCCTAATGTACTATGAAGGTTAATTCCAGCAGCCCTGGAATTAATCTGAAGTATAATGCTAAAGTTTTTGCATGTCACTAACCCTGGTAAATTCATAGAACATATTGATTAATAGTATTTCTTTGCAATCATAGGTACAAGAAATTTCAAGGTGGTTTGTAAGGTCTTGTCAGGATTATTTATTGATGACATGGAGATTGATAATAGCAAGTGAGAAAATTTTACCATTAAGTTGCTTCCACATCAAGAATATGCATATGTGTCTGGTATAAGAAACCCTGACTGAAATTCCACATTGGGCTTATTGGTTCTGAGATATTTTGTGCAAACCTCAGTGGTTTCTGATCCAAGGGAGATATACAGAAATATATTCATATATCTCTTCCTTATTGAGGAAAAAATAAGAGCTGGAAGCTGACTTCCCCAGAACCCTTGCTGTGAGACAGCTTTGGGCTGTGATATAAACCCTTAATTTAATTATTGTTGTAATGTTGCATCCTTTCCTGCAATAAACTGTAGATTTGTAGGCGTTGTTATTGGGACCCTGTAAGTCTTCTTTAGCAACTGAACCCTGTCTACCTACCACTGTGCACCTAACAGCATTATGTTTGTGATACCAATTCACTTTGATGGATATAGCACTAATTACTTCATATTTCTTGCTCCCTGTGTGGAAACATTACAAGAAAATACTGCTGTTTATTTTCTCTTTATCTTATTGATAGATATTTAAGTTGTATTTTATATTTTAAAAAATGCTTCAATTAGCATTCTAATATATGTTTTCTCCTGTATAAAATTGGAGATACAAGGTCAGAAGGCATGAGTTCAGTTACACAAAATTTTTAGGCTGCCAAACTCTTATATCAACATATACATACAGAAGCAGTATGTAAATGTTCCGATTCTCTAGATCCTGGGAAAAATTTTACATATTTAAACTTTTACAACTTGGTCAACCTGTGAAATGATCATTGGATTAATACTATGATTTCTCCCAGATTACTAGTGAGCATCTTTTTATATATTTATTGGCCATAAGTATTTTCTCTTCTGTGAATTACTCTTTCATCCTTTAACTTAATTTTTCTATTTGGGTTATTTCTCTGTCTTCTGTAAATCTCGCGTTTGTGTTTTCACTTTTTATTGTGTCTTCTAACAATTTTTTAATGTAGCCTACTTTTTAAAGGTGCATTTGTTTTTGCTTATTTTATGCCTTAAGAAATACCTTGATACCCTGAGATCTCAGGAATATTCTCCTGTAATTTCTTCTAAATTCCAAATTGTTAGGGCTTCAGATTTATATTTTTAATTCATCTATAATTAACTTTAGGTATAGGGTGAAGTAAGAGTCACAATTTTTCCTATATTTATAATGAATTTTACCAGAGTTTTTAATTGACATTTCTCCTGATTGGTGTAAATTATATTAATACATTTTATATTAAATATCATTGCATTTTTGAGATTAAACCTCATTTTGGTTATGGTTATATTGCTATATTTGAGTTTTTCATTGTTTACATCTATAATCATATTTAAGTTTGTATTATAATTTTTTGTGTTGCTTTCATGCTTTTGCGGAGCTTTGGTATCATAGTATGACAATTCATAATTTTTTTTTTTTAATTCTCTGGAAGAATTTGAATGAATTTGAAATTTTCTGTTCTTTAAATATTGATAGGATTAGTTAGTACAACTATCTGGGGTAGGTGCTTTTGTTGTAAGGAATGTTTTAAATATTCAATTCATTTTATGGTCCTAGGAATATTTTAGATTTTCCCCTTAGCCCATAGTGTTTCTTTGGAGTTTGTTTATTTGTCTTGGTTTCAGAAAGTGCAGCAAAAATTTTTTCATAGAATTTTACTAGCTTTAACTTCTTCACTTACACTAAGACCTCTGATCGTCTGACATATTCTCCAGACTTTTACATCTCCAGATTCTTGACTAAAAACTGTACAAGAAGTCATTGGGAAAGAGCCACAGGATAAGGCACGATTTTTTAGCTAATTTTTTTTTTAAAAGAAAAATCCAGCTATATGCTTTAATTAGAGACACATTTAAACTCTTAGGAGACATAATACAAGAACGTCAGATAAACAGGAGGATAATATCAAAGAAAAACTGTGGTAGCAATAGTAATACCAGACAGTACTGATTATTAAAGTATAGCAGGAAACTAAATGTAGTCAAGGCTTCTACAAACCAATGAAAAACTCATAACTATGTTAATGTAAGTTAAAATGTATAGGGTCATCATACAATAAAAATTTATTTTAACAGGCGGATGTAAGAAATCTTAACTTGCATGCAATTGGTAACATAATCTGAAATAAAGGAAAAAACATAGAATTGTGATAAACAAGTAAAAAGTAAATAAACAAGAGATATGCCATTAATGGAAAGTATACTCCATATTCCAATTATTTAAGAAATCATGCCCTTTTACCTATATAATTTAAATTGTGGTTTTGTTTATTTTCCCCATATTTCAAATAATCTGATAATTATGTGTAGAAGCTTGATTAGATTCAGATTCATTTTTGAGGGCAAACATACATGGTGCTATGCATTTCCTTTTATCACATTAGGTGAAATGTCTGCTTTCCCACTTTCAATAGTGTTAAGATTGATCAAGGTTTTAGTCTTTTTATTATAAAGCTTCCCATCAACCTTCTACTTAATTGTTTTATCATCATTAATGATTTCTGTCCTGATTCATTATTACACTAAATGTGGCCGAACAGTGATTTTGAAATTCAATCATTTTTTCTGTATTTGTTAACTGAAATTGCCCTGCATCTATCTCTACATTTTTCAATATGGTTTCGGTTGCTTTTGTTACATAACTTTGAAATAGTTGGTTTATCATTCAGAAGTTTTTCTAGTGAAGAAAATACAAACTGGATTGACTGAAGGAAAAGGAACATGTATTACCTCCTGAAAAAAATATAAAAAGAATACTTCAAGATCTGCTTAATTCTGGGCTCACATGATATTCTCATAGTTTATCCCTTGACTCTAATTTTTGTGTTGATTCTACTCTGCACGTCGCTCGTGGGCTCCCAGCATAGATAAGTTCACATTTCTACTTCATCCCCTCCAATACAAGAATTTGCTTTACCAATAGCTAAAAAAATAAAAATACTAAAATTAAATCTCATTGGCTCTGATTGGCATTGTTTGGGTCAAGAGTTCATCCTAAAACAATAGGACTATTGGTGTACTATTTACCTACTAGTTTAGCCTAAGTTAGTCATTTTCAAAACTTAGTGTGTGAGGCAAGACACAGATTGCTGGGCCTCAAACCCAGTGTTTTGATTTAGTAGTCTGGGGTAAGGCCCAATAATTTGCATTTCTAGCAAGTTTCCACTAATCAAACATTGAGAACTATTTGTCTTGTTCTTGTGCTATACCCGTGAGAGACAGGAAATAAAGTTAGCTTCATCTTGATCATGTGGGCTTTCCTGGCTCACCTGCTCTGTATCTTTGCTCAGTATAATCTTCTCAATGAGTTCATTTTAATCTCCCTATTTAAAACTGCAAGATGCCTCCCATGATTGTTAATGATCCCCCTTTATTCTGCTTCTTTTCTTTTACCATAGAATTTATGAACTTCAAATAAACTATATAAGTAATATGTGTGTATTGTTTATTGTCTTCTGCTATCCCCCTCCGCCACTTGAACTAGTGAGGAAGCTCCGCGATGGCAGGGACTTATCTGTTTTAACACTCCCAAGCACCTAGTGCACTACCTGACACATAGGACACACACATTCACTGAATTCATTCAATGAATGAATGAATAAGCTGTTTATTGATGATGATCTCTCCAAAACATGATCAAAACGCTATCTCCATAAATCTGAAAAAGGATGATTGTTAGATCCTTACAAAATAAACCAACCCCAACTTGATATTAAGACCTATGATTTCAACTTTTTTATATCAGCAAATGGTAGGGAAAGCTTAATGTTTTCTGATGTCATGTTAATTAAAGATATAAAATGAGCAAATGTTATTTTCTCCATCATATTTGAATATTTTGTACTGTCCTTATTTTTTTTAATAATCAGCTACATCAATTTTGTATACATTCTGCATCCCCTGGTTGCCTTCCATAACTAAAATCTTATGTCTAAACAAGTTGAAAAGATCTTCTGATCTTTCCTTTCTTTGTGTAGTTCTTCATAGACTGAGCTACACGTTAGCATTTCTGGTTTCACATGCGTTCACTCTGCATCATGTTCCGTATTTAGTTATTTTTCTTGTGCTATATGCTTTTTGTTTGTTTTTAGCCATTTCTTTCCTTAGATTTTCCTTCTCATACTTGTTTGGTTATCCTACTGTCTTTTTTTTTTCTTTTCTTAGTGTCTGTTATTGTACTATATTTATCCAACTAGTTACTTTAAATTTTATTTAATTTAAACAAATTTTTATTAAGAATTTTCTTCTATTTCTTAGAATAATAATTTTCTAATATGTATTTGCTGTATAATTTGTATCATAGACAGTAACAGAAGGTGGAAACTTAGAATAGGGACTAAACAATGATATTTTTGAGATTATAATAAAGAATATATTTTTCAAATGAAAAATAGGTCAGCATGGTTTGAGCATATGGAGCAGGCAGAGATGGCCTGAGATACAGTTGCAGAAGTAGGAAGTAGCCAAACAATGCATGCTGTTGTAGGTCATACAAAGTTCTATGTTGTTAAAGAAGAAAGCTCTATCTCAGTCCTTGATTAAATATCAGAATATTCAGGTTTTGGAAGTGACCTAGAACACCAAGCACCTTTTATGTGGTATCTTATCAAATCTGTGATATTGTTTACCATTTTAGATAGCCATGTACCCTTCACTCTCACATATAAATGAGGAGGTCATAGGAGAATGCACTCCTTATGACTTAAGTTAAAACACCATGGATCACAGATATATGTTACATGATTGGTGAATTAGTGCTTATTTATTTCTTCTTCAGTGTTTATTTATTTCACTTCTTATTCCTTCACTTTTGGTTTAGAAAACTGCCTCCTAGTTTTCTAGATTTACTTTCATTAGAGAAAATAGATGTGATATGATATGACTATAGTGATTATACCATCTTACTCACAGATACTCAATTCCCTGTTGTTGTTTTCTCCCCTTGAATGAGTTGTCAGGCCTTTGGCTAAAAGGCAGCTTTCACAGTTCCTCTACTGGACAGAAGCATGGCTGGTCTGCAGTTTGGATATTCTAACTTTGATGTTTGTTCCCTAGATCGCATTTTATCTTCAAACACCGAGGCCTTGTTATTATAAACAAAGTATCCTTGGTAGGATTGTTCAAAGCACTATCATTTTCTTGAAGAGAAATCTAATTCCACATACAAATGAAAGTGCATTTTATTGACTTTCAGTGACTTAATTCAAAATTTAATTCTATTTTGTATTTTTCATAATATTTGATTTGGTGTCAGTGTTATTTTCTATTTTATTAAAGATGGAACATTTCCTGTCTTCATGTTCATTTTGTTGATTTAATGAGATTTAGGGTAAAGAGCACAGTAAATATATTTATCATTATTTATGAGAAGTTCATATCACAAAGTTTATAAACAATATAGGGTAGAGTAAATATATTTCCTGTAGATCCATTTACTAGCACACTTTAAAAAATAATCATGATGCTAATGGCTATTGACATGTTTCCCTCAAAAGAAAAAAAAAAAAAACAATATTCAGTCATATTCAGTTAAGATTTATTTAGGTAATTGATTTAGACATTTCATATAATGCATTGATTATCTTAAGCTTTTATTTCTTGTATATTTTTATTCCACATCTTTAAAAAATAAAGTTCTCTAAGATATAAATTCAACTTGAGAAGGTAAATAGTAAGTTTTAAGCAAAAAGAAAAATATGGAAAGTTAAATAAAATCATTAGTTTATGTACCTTTTGCAAATAATTTTACTTATTTATCTTAAAAATTATGTTTACAGTCTGAAATTACAGTAAACACTATTTTATAAATTTTTGCATTTCTCTTGAGCTTAAGAGGCTTTGAATTTATCAATAAGTGACCTTTTTAGGCAACGTTTCTCAAATGTTGTGAAACTCCATATCTCTTTTGATAGGTAAAGGCACATCACAATTGATATTGATTATTGTGCATGTTCCTTGTAGCAGAAAACAAGCAACCTGTTTTCCCTTCTTTATTTTCTGTATTAATACAGTAGTTTTTTTGGTTTAAATATAAAATACATAAATACGAAAGATTCTTTTTCAAATTATGCATGAACTAGAGAATTTATATTCTACCACGCTCTCCTACTCTCTTGCTAATAATTGCTGTTTTAGACAGACATTGATTTTAACTTAATATATTTTTAGCTTATGTAAATTGACTAGCAACAACTTTCAATATATATTTTTATCACAATATCTTTATATTTCTCCAAAACAGTTACCTTTAAGAACTAAGCATAATGAATATTATTCTAATGAATACTAAGAATAATGTCTATTATTACTAACACCAATCTTTTAAACATGTTAACCTCATCACGTTGGGAGGTTATATGAGTAATAAAACATCATCATCAGCTAATAGTCTGGCAGCATTATTAGTTAGATACCAAAACCTTTTAGGTGTGTGCTTATAAGATTTTATGGACGATAGTTGTGGTAGTGAAAATATTAGAGTATGTATGGATATAAAAAATTGTTGATGAATTATCAATTGGTGTTAATGGTCAATTAAATAAACCTAGCACAACTTTCTTATAACAAGATAAGAATTTCATACTGGCTGTTTGATTCCCTTCCTCACAAATGCCAGTTGCAATGACCAAAGATGTTTTTAATACATTACAATAGTAACAGGGGGAAAAAAAAATATTGAATGGGCCAGAAATATTGAGAGTTTTAAATAATGCAAAAACTGGAAATAATTATTTAGTGATATGCTATAAAGTTGAAACTGAAATAATGATGACAATAATATTATCTAAGCACAAAAGACACAAATTAACAGAATAATTGTCAAGAAGAAAGCCTTCTGACAAACACTACATGATTCCATTCATTCGAGGTATCTGAAGGAGTCCACCTCATAGAAGCAGAAAGTAAAAAGGTACAGGGGTGGAGGGAAATGAGTTGCTGTTCAGTGAGTACAGTTTCAGGCATGCAAGATGAAAAAGCTCTAGAGATCTGCTGTGCAACAGTGTGTTTAGAGTTAACACTACTGTACATTTAAAAATGTGTTAAGAGGATAGATTTCATGTAATGTGTTTTTTACAACAATAAAAATTAAAATAAAAAAAAAGAAACCCTTCCCACAGAGATATAAATTTTCTGAAATTGATCAAAAGACAAATATATACATACATGTTTATTTAATGTGATATATTACATATGTAGATAAATAAATGAATAAATATAGTGTCTACTGTCAATAGCTTATAATATCAGGTTCTGGCATCTTTTTTCAAGTCCCTGTGTTTCTATTTTCTTGAAACAGCCATTAGGCTTTTTAAAGGAAAACCAGACTTCAAAGAAGTTTTTCCATAGAGGAGAAGCTTAAAGCAGTATTTCAAGACACTTAAGGATAATCATTTTATCACGTAGCTTTTCTAAGGAATATGTACAAAATTCCAAGTTGAATCAGAGAAGAAAGCCAACATTGTTCACACAGAGCAACACCATTATACTATCCTTTTAGTTTCTTGATCTTTGGGGAGGAGCTCATGTTTACTGGAGAACTAGGAGAGAGCTCACACTTCCTCCATGCAACATCTGTCCTTGTTGCAGATTAAGATCACCATTGCCTCTTGGCAGTTTGTGTACTACGCATAGATATATTTTTTTCTTCTCATGTCTACCAATTATGGTTTATGTTTATTTGAAAATCATTTCAAAGAGCAAGCGAGGCTGTCTCTTAAGTACCACAAAGACTATATACACAGGAATCAATAGTTCTTCCCCTTTCACAGAATTCCTATTTTGATATTTCTTTAGTTATAATGTAAAGGTAATTTAGTACATCAGCACTAGAGAATTTATCCAAAAATACATGAAGGAGCATTTATTAACAACAGTTTAATGTCAACACACTATATACTGAACACTGGTCCACAGCCCTGAATAAAAGACAAAATTACAAAATATTGTGAATACAAGTGTTTTAATCAGGGTTCTCCAGAGAAACAGAACAGATAGGATGTATAGGACAGACAGATCTATCTATATCTCTCTATCTCTACCTATCTATTTCTAGCTATCTAGAGAGATTTATTTTAAGAACTGGCTCATGCAGTTGTGGGACTAGCAAGTCTGCAATCTGTAGGACAGGCTGGCAGGCTGAAAATTTAGGTAGGAGTTGCTGGTGCAGTCTTGAGTCTGAATTCTACAGGGTAAATCAGGCAGGCTTTCTATGTTGCAGTCCTGAAGAGATCCTTTCTTAGAACAACTGCAGTCTTGTCTAGTGATCTAAAATCAACTCAAAATGGATTAAGGATTTAAATATACACCCTGAGACAATAAAACTTCTTAAAGAAAACATAGGGGAAACACTTCAGGAAATAGGACTGGGCACAGACTTCATGAATACGACCCCAAAAGCACGGGCAACCAAAGGAAAAATAAACAAATGGGATTATATCAAACTAAAAAGCTTCTGCACAGCAAAAGAAACAATTAAAAGAGTTAAAAGACAACCAACAGAGTGGGAGAAAATATTTGCAAAATATACATCTGACAAAGGATTAATATCCAGAATATATAAGGAACTCAAACAACTTTACAAGAAGAAAACAAGCAACCCAATTAAAAAATGGGCAAAAGAGCTAAGTAGGCATTTCTCTAAGGAAGATATCCAAATGGCCAACCGACATATGAAAAAATGCTCAACATCACTCAGCATCCGGGAAATGCAAATCAAAACCACATTGAGATACCATCTAACCCCAGTTAGGATGGCTAAAATCCAAAAGACTATGAACGATAAATGCTGGCGAGGCTGCGGAGAAAAAGGAACTCTCATACATTGTTGGTGGGACTGCAAAATGGTGCAGCCTCTATGGAAAATGGTATGGAGGTTCCTTAAACAATTGCAAATAGATCTACCATACGACCCAGCCATCCCACTGTTGGGAATATACCCAGAGGAATGGAAATCATCAAGTCGAAGGTATACCTGTTCCCCAATGTTCATCGCAGCACTCTTTACAATAGCCAAGAGTTGGAACCAGCCCAAATGCCCATCATCAGATGAGTGGATACGGAAAATGTGGTACATCTACACAATGGAATACTACTCAGCTATAAAAACGAATGAAATACTGCCATTTGCAACAACATGGATGGACCTTGAGAGAATTATATTAAGTGAAACAAGTCAGGCACAGAAAGAGAAATACCACATGTTCTCACTTATTGGAGGGAGCTAAAAATTAATATATAAATTCACACACACACACACACACACACACAAACCGGGGGGGGGGGGGAGAAGATATAACAACCACAATTATTTGAAGTTGATACAACAAACAAACAGAAAGGACATGGTTGGGGGGGAGGGGGGGAGGGAGAAGGGAGGGAGGTTTTGGTGATGGGGAGCATTAATCAGCTACAATGTATATCGACAAAATAAAATTTAAAAAAAATAAAATAAAAAAAAAAATAAATAAATGTTAATCACATCTTTTTGAAAACAAAAACAAAAACAAAAAGCATTCACAGCAACATTTACGTTGCTTTTTGACCAAACATCTAAGCACCATAGCCTACCCAAGTTGACATATAAAATTAACCATCACAACAAGGAATGTGCAGTTTTTGGAAGTTACAGAAAAAGAAAAATGAAGATTCTAGATACATTGGAGGATTAAAGGAGCATTATTTTAATAGGAGATGAAGAAAAACTGGCCCGAGAGAAACTAGAGAGGGATTCTGTTTCACTGTACTTTGTAAGTCCACTGCAAGGCATAGCATATAGCAGAGTAGACACCAAGTTTGTGAAATAAAAATATCAAAGCTTTCTCATAGAAAGTTTTGATTTGTCTAGGGGATTCTGGGATAGAGTAATGCAAGCTTGCTACTTTAATGAATTTGCACTTAGAGTATCAAGTAGTTTTCTAAGATGTATAAATATAAATTAATATGTTTTTAAAAGTTCTCATCTTTCCACTATAATCTGCACCATACAGTAAAGTATTTGCCAATTTGAGAGACTGTATTATACTATATGAAACCGTAGCTGTTATGATTATATGCTTGGACAATATAAAATGCCAAGGTAGTGCTTCATTGAAAATGGACCATTAATACGGATTTTCTATGAAGTAGTATTTATAGCCTCATGGTAATGTGTATTCTGAATATATCAGTGAAAATATCACTCAGGCAAAACCTCTCTCTCTTTCTCTCTCTCTTTGGAAATTGAGTTTCAGAATTGGCTTGGGTGAGAAATAATTATCAATCCATCTTTGCTTTTTTTTTTAGTGAGTCTACTAGATCTTTTGCCTTTAGAATAGAGAATGAGAGAAGCCATAACTTATGTATTTATTAAAAGGTTCTATATGCTTCTCTTATAAATTATTTACTCATAATGCCAATATAATTGACTTCTGAATAACACAGGAATTAGAGGTGCCCCCCCAGCAGTCACAAATCTACATATAAATTTTGACTCCCCCCAAATTTAACTTAAGTTACTTAAGTACTAGTAATAGCCTACTAATAGCCTAATGTGAGGTAGCCTACTTAACTGGTCAGGTATGGTTAGGTATGTCATGAATGAATTTTCCGATATATTGATTGAAAATTTTTATTTATTTATTGAAAACATTTTATTTCACTTATTGAAAAAATAGATTTATTGAAAAACTTTCCAATATACTTATTAAAAAAAAAAAATCTGTGTATAAGTGGACCTGCACAGTTTAAACCTGTATTGTTCAAGGGTCAACTTGTGTATTCATTTATTCACACCACAGATACTTATAAAATGCCTATCATGTGCCTGGTGTTCTTCTGAGTGCTGGGATACAGCAATGAAAAAAACACTCAAAATTCCCTGTGCTCATGGAGCTTAGGCTCTTGGGGTAGGTAAGAAATGTAATAAACAAATGCCAGTATTTATGATATGTCAGATGATGGTAAACTCTAAGGAGAAATAATGGAGAAATACAGGGAAGGCCTAATGAAGTGTCAGGAGTTGCTATTTAAATAGCACGGTCAGTGAAGAGATATAGAGAAGACACACAGGAATATTTAAGATCACTTTGAGAAGGAATACTCAAGCCAGAAAAAATATCTTAATTAGTAAATTAAATTAAATTAAATTAAATAAACAGTGTTTGCAAAAGCTTTGAGGAAGAAGGATCCCTTACATGCCTGTAGTTGGAGCATAGTGGATGAGGATGTGGGAGAGAGGACCAAAGCAGGAGACGAAGTGAGAAAAGCAGCAGGCTGGGGAAGGAATGAAGATTAATCGGGATCTAGAAAGCATTTGAAAAGACTTTGCTTTAGTGAGAGAGAGATAGCAATGTATCAGTATTATCTATCAATATATCAGTAATATTTGAGGCTTTTAAATATATTTGACCCCCCTCAGAGAATAAAATTAAATAATGATTGTTTTATATCACCTAATTTTCTTATACCATCTACATAAAAATCTGTTTATTGTATATACAGCTGATGTCTATGAAAAAAAAAAAGAAAAAATTATGATGATGGTTTACAGGAAAAGGAAATATTATAAAGCACCAAATACATGCCCAGTGTGGAATTATATATTAAATCACCTTAATCTATAAGAAAACTATTAGATACTGATATCACCTTAATTTATAACAAAACTATTAGATACTAATATCACTTTACAGTAGTCAAAACTGTAGTCATGTTATTATGTCTATTTCACACTGAAGAGGTGGTTCAGAGAAAGAATGTAAATGGCACACCAGAAAAGGGTAGAGTTAGGATTAAAATCCAAGCATATCGAATTTAAAAATCTCTTAATTTGGGATTATAGAGGAATTTATTGTACTTACTGTACCACAGACTAACATTTTCTAGGACTAAGGCAGAAAATTATATTCATTTATTCACTTTTTTATACATGTATTTACTCATCTAGTATTTATTGATGATCCATAAAACAATGTTGTTTAATAAAGGGGTAGAATATAAAGATGTTTAGGACACAGTCTTTATTCTGGGCATTTTTAATATAGAGCACATGGCTCCCTCAACAAACCTCATTGAATTTATTCTATAAGCTAGCACTCTACTAGGAATTGAGGACCCAAAAGTAGATGAGACATAGTCATGGCTCAAGGAGCTCACAGTTTTTTGATCTTGTTTAAACAAGAGAGCCATCCAAGCTATAAGACAATAACAAATAACCTATTTTTAGACTCCTGTAGGGGCTGTTTCTACAAAGAACACTTGAATAAAATGATTTGTCTTGTTTGTTCTATCATGTTAACTCTGCAATGAATAACACCAAAATTTGACATAGAACAAATACCTTGAGGTATTAAGTTTATATTTTGTGCTCTTATGGCATAATCACTAACATTTGAGAAACATTAATATTAAATAAACTGACTCTGGCATTAGCTACAAAACATAAAGAGTATAGAAGTCATCATTCACATCTTACCAAGAGAAAAAGCTGAATAAAACTGTAAATCAACAAATTATCTTAGATCCATCAGAGAGTTGAGGTCACAGGGCAAACCACTCACCACATTGATAACTGGAGAAATGAACAAATACACAGAAACGGAGACCAGATTAACTCACTGGAAGCAAAAACCTCCAAAGCCATAAAATGCTTAAGGTACTTAATGAATTGCTAGAGGATGAATATGAACAGCTTGAGAGTCAAAAGCTCCTGTGAATTCTGTCATTTGCAGGAAGATGGATGAGCTTGGAGAAAATCATGTTAAGGGAAACAAGCCAGGCCCAGAAAGAGAAATACCACATACCCTCATTCATATGCGGTAGCTAAAAAAGAGAACAAAACAAAACAATAAACCCAAATAAATAATAATAATAATAATAAGTTGAACTGCTGAAAGGAGAGAGACAACTGTGGTTTTCAGAGTCAGGAAAGGGGTGGGAGGAGGAGGAATAGTGAGAGGCTGGTTAATGGACGCAAAATTTCAGCTAGATGGGAAAAATAAGTTCTATTGGTGTGTAGTCGACCCAGGAATCTATAGCTCACAATGATTTACCACTTGTTACTAGACGACTAGAAGGGAGGAGCTAAAATGTGCACATCACAAAAAATCATTAAGTTCTGCAATGATGAAATTTCTAATTATCCTGAATAGATCATCACACATTGTATCCATATATTGAAATATAACCCTGTACCCACAAAATGTGTTTCAATAAAAATAAGAAAAAGAAAAAGAAAAGCTCCCGTGGACACAGTCTTTGAGTCCTGACATTCTCCTGGGTTTTGTGACCATAAGCCCCAACAGGTTCTCACAGTGAAGACTGAAGAGAAAAATTCTCTCATGCTTCAGGGCATGGAGAGGGTAAAAATAACCATTTTTATATATGCCCACGTGAATGCAATCATTTTAAAATACATCCAGAGAATTCTTCATAACAAAGGCTAGACCTCAAAGAAACTACTTTATCTGCACCTTTTCTTACCTGAGGGAAGAACAATTAGACAATTGCAGCCACCTCTAGCCTCGCATCATTCACAGAGGAAAAAATAATAAAAAGACCAAGAAATGCTTGTGAAGTTCACAGCTCAAGAACAAAGGCCAATAAAAAGTAAACTGAAATTTAGTCATAAGATTGTAGGATGCTTTTCCTCCCAACACCTTACTACCACAGGAACAAGACTCCAGTATAATGACAGGGGTTACAACTGAGAGACCTGCAGAACACAGACTATTTAAAAAGGTCTCACGGAAAATCAGACAATAAGGAAACAACAACAACAACAAAGAGACTAGAGAAAACTAAAGCTTCTGGCATCTACAAACTATAGCCAACATTAAACATTGCAGTTCTTACACAGACTAATATAAAACTTCACACTAATAGCCTAATTATCTCAGTTCCTATTACCAGATGCATCATTTTCAGCCTTCAACAAAAATAAAACAAAAGGCATGCTAAAAGACAAGAAAAAAAGACAGTGGTAAGAGACAAAGCAAGCATCAGAAAAAACCTTTCCTATGACACAGATTTTGTAAATATCAGATAGAGAACTTAAAATAACTATGATTAGTATGTTACAGGCTCTAATGGAAAAAGTACACAAAATGCAAGAACAGATGAATATGTAAGTAGAGAGATGAAAACCCAATGAAAGAATCAGAAGAAAATACCAGGAATAAAAAAGACTGTAAAAGAAATGAAGAATGTCTTTGATGAGCTAACTGGTAGACTAGACACCACCAAGGAAAGATTTATTGAGCTTCAAGATTTGTAAATAAAAGCTTTCCAAACTAAAACACAAAGAAGAAAAGAGTGAGCAAAAACCTAATAGCACTGCAAAGATAAATTAATATGTACATTTTTATAGTTGGAGACTTAAACGTACCTCTATCAGTAATTGAGAGATCAAACATGCAGAAAATCGGTAAGGATATAGTTGAAATGAACAGCGCCATTAATAAACCAGATCTAATTAACATTTATAGAATACTTCATCAAACAACAGCAGAAAACACATTCTTCCCGGGCTCACACAGAGCATTCACCAAGATAGACCATGTTCAGGGTCATAAAACAGACATTAACAAATTAAAAAAAACAGAAATCACATAAAGTATGCTTTCAGATCACAGTGGAATTAAAATGAAAATCATTAATGGAAATATAGCTGAAATACCCCAAAGTATTTGGAGATTAAAAAATATGCTTCTAAACTGCACAAGGAAAGAAGTCTCAGGATAAATTTAAAGAATATTTTGAACTAAATGAAAATAAATTCATCAGAAATTTTGTGATGCTGCAAAAGCAATGCTTAGATGGAAATTTGTAGCATTAAGTGCAGATATTAGAAAAGAAGAAAGATCTAAAATCTATAATCTATCCCTCCAACTGAAAAAAAAGGCATTAATTAAATCCAAAATAAGCAGAAGAAGGTAAATGATAAAGATTAGGTCAGAAATCTATAAAACTGTGATCTTGTCATTCTCAATTACCTGAAAGAAGAGAAAATCTTGGAACAGAGAGTAGGTTGGGAGTACAGGGTTATAGGATTAGGCTAGAGTGAGAAAAAAATATATCCCCTCTCTTATTTGGAAACAGGAGTTGTGATAGTTAATTTTAGGTGTCAACTTCACTGGATTAAGGAATACCTACAGACCTGGTAAAGCACTGTTTTGGGGTGTGTTTGTGAGGGTGTTTTCAGAGGAAATGAGCATAGAAGTCTGAGTGGACTAGGTGAGGAAAATCTGTCCTCAGTATGGGTACCATCCAATCTGCTGGGGACCCAGAAAGAACCAAACAAAAAAATTTCAAATGCTTTGATCTGTCTTCTGGATCTGGGATACACTTATCTCCTACCTCAGATATAAGAACTCAAGGCTCCCCAGCCTTTGGATTCCAGGATTTACACCAGCAGGCCCCTCAGGTTCTAAGGCATTTGATCTCAAACTGAGCATTGGCTTACCTGGTTCTGAGACCTTTGAACTTACACTGAGTCACGCTACCAGCATCTCATGGTCTCCAGCTTGTAAACTGCCTGTTGAGAAACTTTGTAGCCCCCATAATGTTATGAGCCACGTCCCTCATACATAAACACTCTCTCATATATGAATATCTGTCTATCTATACTTTTGATTCTGCCTCTCTACAGAACCCTGACTAATCTATCCCTCAGTATACTATGGGGATTGGCTCAAAATCACGCAGGGATACCCAAATCTGAGGATGCTCAAATCCCTTATATAAAATGGTGTAATGTTTGTTTATAACCTACTCACATCCTCCTGTATACTTTAAATCATCTCTAGATTACTCACAATACTTAATACAATGTAAATGCTATGTAAATAGTTGCTATACTTTTTTTATTTGTATTATTACTTATCGTTGTACTGTTATTTTGTTGTTGCTGTTTGGTTTTTGAATATTTCTGATCTGCAGTTAGTTGTATCCACAGATGCAGCCCTCAAATATGGAGTGCCAAATGGAACCATGAGAAGCCCTGATGGATGTAAACTTGCCTCAACCACCTGGTGGCAGTCTAAGATCCAGGTGAGTAAATAAATGAGTTGTAGTATTTCATACAGATAGAGAAACCAAAAAATTAAAAATAAGCAAGGTAAGCATTCAAATCAAGAAGGTAGGGTAAGATATGTACACAAATTTAATGAGTTAGGGAATTTTAAAAAATGCCCTCCAAGGCCGGCCCGTGGCTCACTCAGTAGAGTGCGGTGCTGATAACACCAAGGCCACGGGTTCGGATCCTATATAGGGATGGCCGGTTTGCTCACTGGGTGAGCGTGGTGCTGACAACACCAAGCCAAGGGTTGAGATCCCCTTACTGGTCATCTTTAAAAAAAATGAAATTAAAAAAAAAAATGCCCTCCAATATACAAAACCAAAATGTAAATCTTTGAAAATTATAATAAAAAGGAAAAAAGAATTCATCATATAAACTAATCAAAGCTAAAATAAAATGTAACAAGTAAACAGAAATCAGAAAAGTCACTAGCAAAATCCAATATTAAGTATAAAATAAGAACATTAAATCAAACTACATGTACATTTTAAACTTAAAAGTCATAGGAATATTTTATAAAATAATTTAGGAATATAAATTAGAAAATATAAATAAAATAAATACACTTTCAAATAAATAAAAATGACCAAATCAATTCAAGGATATAAAACTTTAAAATAGACCAGTATGCAGAAGTTGTGTAGGGAAGCAAAATTCTACCACATCTCACTAAAACATCAAAGAAATAACCCTTAATCCTTATCTTGCACAAACTTTTGCAGAGAATAAGAGAAGACATAGCTATCAGATTCATTTGTGCAGTTTGTATAATCTTTATACTAAAATTAGAGAATTGTGCACACAAAAAAATTATGTAGACCAATCTCTCTTTATTAATATAAGAGCAAATCATTTTTATAACTTAGCAAATTAAATCCAGCACCTTACTCAAAATAAATCACAACCACTAAGCTTTGTCCATAACATTATAGAATGACTTATCAAGATATCTAATAATGAAATTTACTACATTAATAGATTAAGGGAGAAAAATAAACATGATCGTCTCAGAGGCAAAAAAGACATATTTGAAAGTCACAGATTTAGTGAATGTCCAAGCTAGGGTTCATATTATTAAAGCCAGACTTTCTTCACTATGGAAGCTAACAAAAAACATCTAAATCTTTCCATTTTTATGATGCCATGTACTATTTTTTACTTGTACAAAATTCACTAATTAATGTGAATTCCCAAGTTCTGTACACTTTTCTCTTTAGTCATCTAACTTGACTTTCCTTTCTATGTCTCCCAGGTAGGATGTAATCTTCTGCCTTGTTCTGACCTCTCCTATAATTGACCTGCCAGGCCTCTGAGCCCATGTAGAGATTCAGTATTCAACAGTTCATGTTCCAGAACTGTTTCAGAATAAATCCTGGAAGTAATACAACATGGAACTACAAAATATGTTAAAATTTTATTAACTTATAGAAATAATTTCACCCAAATGGGATAAGTTAATTACAATAGTAATAAATTATCCACAATGTAAATATACCCAAATCTTTCTTATTCCAAACCAAATTGAGTAACTATAAAGTTACTATGTAGGTTTTTATATGAATTAAAATTTATGTACAGATGCTTCCTACTTCCTTAGAAAGAGTTTAGTATAGACTCTGTTGTGAATTTACATTTTAAAATAAACAATCACCTATTTCAGCATGAAATTTAAAATAACCCATTTTTTGAGAAACAAACCAACCAACAAATTACAACAGAAAATAATATCCTCTTTTCTCTCAGTGCATTTCTCACTACAGAAATATACCTAGACACACATACAATCAAGACACACAATATTTTATGTAACTGAATTTGAAGGGAAAGGGTAGAACAGTGCCTAAAGCCATAATTCATAATAGCATTCTAAACATTATTCATCATCTACAGATGGAGCTCAAATTACCCTCGGAACAAAACTGGAAATACCTGTAACTTAGATGTAGTTCAGAAGGTAATACAGGCAGTTGGCAGATTCTTCACCAAATGTTCCTTCTGGAGCTCCTGTCTACTCTCTTCAAAGATAACCTCATCCTATTGCCAGATTTGGCGTGCTGATTTGTAGTGAGAGAAAATCTCCTGGTGTATTTTCCTGTACTGATAGGAATTTAGAAGTGGCCACACATTTTCCAGAACAATGTACTTTTGCTTACACTGCTAGTAATGCTTTAATACAGATTTTCTTTTTCTCTCTCAGGACTAGAGATTAATAAGTATACATAGAAAAATATTTTTTTTTAAATTTTTATATTTGTTTGCTTTGGGAGAGGTTTTTTTTGCAAATACATTAAAATTCATTTTCAGTTTTAGACTAAAAACAATATATACCTTATAAATAATTTTAGAATATTCATAATTATTGCATTATTATTGAAAAATTAATTTTGAAAATCATGAAAAGCAGTCTACTAAGCAAAGCTCTAGCCAGGAGAGATTGGTAAAAACGACGGGGAGGTGGTTATTATTTTTCTTAACATTTTATAATTATAACAGTAGGGTATATCATGGGGGATTTTAAACAGATTAACATTAATATATAAATGAATAAGTGAACCAATTAATAAGTATACGAAATGTAGAGAAATGTTGTCAGAGAATGATAGCACAGGATAGGGACAAAAAAAGGGATGATATAGCCTTTGGCTATTTCAAGAGAGGGGGTCTCCAAGTGTGATCACTGGAACAGTAGAGTAAGCATCACTGGGGAAATTGTCAGGAATGCAAATTCTCAGCCTCTTCCCTAAACCTACTGAATCCAAAACTCTGAGTGTGTGGTCCAGTAATCTGTGTTTTAAAAACGTCTGCAGGAGATTCTAATGCATCTTGAAGAGAACTACTGCCCTAAGATCTTAGCTTCAAGATCCTACCGTATGACCTAGCCCATTCACTCTTCTATTCTCCTAGACTATTTCATGCTTTCTCCTCATTCCACACACCACCAAATCTCTCCCATTCTCATTCTAAGTGGATAACTGTGTTTCCTGTTTTACTGAGAAAACAGTAATTATTAGAATAGAATTTCCACTTAACAACCTACTCACATCTGCCCATTTTCTCTGCTGCCCCTTCTGTAAGAGCTGTATGCACTCCTACTTAAGGCCAGTAGCCTCTCTTCTACTTTTGGTCCCATTTGCTCTCACCTGATCAAGGAGAGAATTCTAGAAACTACCCCCACTCTCTCATATCCTCATTTTGCTATTCTCTTTCCTGGAATATTTTTATCAGCATATAAACATCTTATAATTTCTTCCATTAAAAAGGATCCTCTGTTGACCCTGCATGATATGATCTCTAACTCTGCAAATTTATATTGTCATCTCTTCTTTCTCTCTTTCTTTCTTGCTTTGCTCCAGTCACTGTCTTCCTCATGCACTCCAGACTCATTCCAAACTGAGGGTCTTTGCTCTTAGCTGTCTCCTCTGTCTGGAATGCTCTTTCCCCAGATAATTGTTCTGCTAACTTTCTCATCTTCATGGCTAAACTTGAGGCTCATTTTATCAGTGAGACCTACCTGGCAACTCTACTTAATACTGCAGCATCAATCCGATCCTTGGTACTACTGCAGCCTCCAATTTGCACACATTTCCCCTGGCATTTTGCATGTTCCAAAAACTATATAATTTACTTATTTATTATTCAGTTGTTTATTATCTTTGTTCTGCCAATAGACTATAAGGTCTAGAATGGCAAATGAATCGGTTTTATTTACTTATTTATCCCACATCTAGAACGAGGATTGAACTCTTGCATAATTAATATTCATTAGATCAATTTATAAAAAGATGTAAAAGACACTAGTATCAAGGTGCTCACTAACACTTAGCATTAACTAAAAATGAAGAAATTACAGAATTTAAGTTGAAACACATTTGAGAAATAAAGAATTTTATATACAGCAATGTTTAGGCCCAGAGGTAATAGTGTACTATGCTTTTTAGTGATTCACCACCGTGTTTTGTTGGATCCTTTCAAAACTGCCTTTTTCTTTTCCTTTCTTTTTTTGTAATTATTTCCAGAACAGGGAAGGAGATTCTGGGAAATGTAGAAATGTATTTCTTACTTACCTAAGCTAACATAGTACATAACATTCACAGTCCTCCGCTTAATCAACTAAGTATGCGTATTAGACATTCTCTTTTGTCCATTCTTAGCTTTCAGAAACAGCCATTATTTAAATTATGTTTCACATAATATGATTACTTGTACAATCAAAAACATGCTACTCACTCCTTCCAAAAGTATACAAAGTTCCATGTACCATTTATTTATCCTTGGTTGAGGTTTGAGGCCACTTCTGCTGTCATGAAACTCTTTGATATTTTTAAATCCTGATACATAATGTTAAACATTATTAAAATGTTTTGTTTGAGCTGAAAAGGGGATGGAAAGGAGAAGAAAATAATCAATTAACATATACGCAGAGGTTTTTATATAAAAAATAAGGAACTATTATCACTATTATGTTCCTCGTTTTTTCAACTGGTCACATTTCATAGCTGGTGTTTATATTGCTTCTTCCACTACTTATTCCATATTCCCTTTATCCTCAGCAGGCAACTTTCTTGTTCACAATTGCCTGCCTTGCCAGGTGTCCAAAACTTTGTTCTGAAGGGTATATGTCATAGAAGTCCTGCCTGCTCTGGCGTGTTACAGTTTTCCATTAACTTTGATCACAGACATGGAGTCTGAAGAGGTTTCTCATGAGTTATTCTTATAACTCCTTACTACCTTTGTGTAGTAGCAAACTGATTTCTTTTTGAAAGTGAGGATTTGCTTTAGTCAGTTTGGACTACTATAACAAAATACCATAAACTGAATTGCTTAAACAACAAACATTTATTTCTCATGGTTCTGGAGACAGGAAAGTTCCAGATCAAGGTGGTGTGTTTCTTCTAATAAGGGCACTGATCACAAACACCCCACCTTCTAAATTCTAACTACACCAGTGGTTAGAATTTTAGCATAGGAATTTGGCGGAATGTAAACATTCAGTCTATCACAGAATTTATCACTATATTTCAATACAGTAACTCACTTCTCTGCCTGTTCGTCTGCTGAAATGAAGAGCCCAAAGAGGCAATAAGCAATATCAACTTGCAGTTTAATAGAAACATTGCCATGTCTGCTGCTGGAAGCATTCCTTGCATTGAAACTAGGACATGAATACCTGAAGGGACTAAAGTTGTGGAGATGGAAAAAAAAAAAATGTTTGCTGCTTAATCATATAAGGGTAATGATGAAAGAATCTTCACCCATTTCATCTCTTTGAATCATGAACATATGAACACTAGTAATGGGATAAAAAGTACCATATATTGGTTGTTGATTTAGAGTATATACGTGTGCTGGATTACACTCTTCCAGCCCTGCATGAAATTTCCACTTGCTTGCAGTACATGTGAGTTTTCAAAGGGCCACTCACCATTCTTCCCCCCCCCAGATTTATTGAAGTATAGTTTACAAAGAAAATTGTATAAATTTAAGGTGTACAATGTGATGAATTGATATAGGTATATATTGTAAAATGATTACCCCATAAAGTTGATTCACACATCTATCACCTCACTTAGTTACCATTTATGTTAGTGTGTGGTGAGAATATTTAAGATCTCTGATGGGGTTAATATCCAAAATATATAAGGAACTCACATAACTCAATAGCAAAAAACCAAATAATCCAATTTAAAAATGGGCAAAGGACTTGAATAGACATTTTCACAAAAGACATACAAATGACCAACAGGCACTTGAAAAGTTGCTGAACATCACTAATCATCAGGAAAATGCAAATCAAAATCACAAGATATCACCTCACACCTGTTAAGATGTTATTATTAAAAGAAAAAAAAAAAGAAGAGAGGTAAATGTTGGCAAGGATGAGGAGAAAAGGGAATCCTTGTGCACTGTTAGTGGGAATGTAAATTGGCACAACCATTATGGAAAATGATGTGAAGACCCCCCCCAAAAATTAAAAGTAGAACCACTATATGACCCAGGAATCCCATTTCTGGGTATATATCTGAAGGAAAACAGCTCAGTAGCTCAAAGAGATATTGCACTTCCATGTTTATTGCAGCATTATTCACAATGGCCAAGACATGCATACAAGTAAGTATCTAAAGATGGATGAGTTGATAAAGAATTGTGATATATGTGTGTGTGTATGTGTGTATATGACATTGTATACATTATATATTATATCCAATAATATATTATGTAGCAATGAAAAAGAATGAATTCCTGAACAACGTGAATAAAACTTGAGGACACTATGCTAAGTGAAGTAAATCAGAGAAAGATAAATACTGTGGAATCTAAAAGTCAAACTCATAGAAGCAAAGAGTAGAATGGTGCTTGCCAGGGCCTAGGGGAGTGGCGAAAATGATGAGATATTGGTAAAAATGTGCAAAGTTTCTGTTATAAGATGATTAAGTTCTGGGTATCTAATGCCCAGCTTGATGACTATGGTTAACAACAAGATCATTCATTAGTCTACTGAGACAGCTATTTCAGGGTCAAGCTAAATATGGTTAAGACTAGTTGATTTCATAAGCATGCATTCATTGTTAAACTTCATCTTATATAAAATGAGTTACTCGATCAGAAATAATGCAGTATGGAATACCATAATGCTGAGTAAGTCGTTTTGTAATTACGCAAATAGTGGTTTGGACAAGAGCATTACAGGCATGGAAGGTAAATCCATATACAGAGTAATGAAAACTATCTCTTCTAGTATAGGAGTAATCAATGTAGGCATATTACCACAGGTAGCTAGATAAATCCCTTGGAGAATGGTGCCACACTGGAGGCTCAGTGTGCCATCTGAGTGAGCACTCAGCAAGTGCCAGCATGCTGATGGCAAGACAGATATGCGGCCATAGGTATTGTTTAGTAAACCCACACATCACATAATCCCTGCTGTAACAGCTACTTTGTTCATGAACCAAATTTCCAAAGACAGAATGGTTGGGAAAAAAGTTGAATTATGTCTACAGAACAGACCATTTTATACACCTAGTTACTAAGATCATCCACTGTTGAGGTTTCTCATTGGTTAACATGTATGTTGGACACATATATCTTCACATTCTGTGTCAACTTGAAGTTATCTATTTGCATATTTATTCAGCAAAAATTCTTGCCTCAAATTTCCCAATTGGGTCCTTTCCAAGTTATCCACTACCCAGCCAGTTTGTAACTGCTCATCAATCAGTGTAGATCAGTGAATACATTCATCTATCTCTCTTTCCAGGAAGAATGAATAACTTAGCACACTACTTAAAATTCTGTCCACTGGGAAGATTTTTCCTTCACCTGAGATGGTGCCATCATACTTCCAAAACTAGATGTAGAATCTTTACCAAGGCAGCAGGTTCCTCATTTTTTATGAGATTTATTTTCCACCCTCTGGCATTCACATCACTTATCACAATTTCTAATATGATTGCCATTTTCCCTCGACTTGGTCTAATCAGCAGAAATGTTGATGAATAGAATGAACTAGCGTGATGTCTCACTGGTGGGGAGCCTGTGCAGGAAAGTTTGGGTTGGAGATTTTGCATAGTTTTGCAATTAAACAGTGAAGATATGTACTTGACCATCTGACTTAAAGTCAACTTCTTCTGATGGTCTTTATTAACAAGTATAAAGGGGGGAAAATTCACTGGATCAATAACTGCATACCAAGTGCCAGAGGATGTGTTGATTTACTTTAGATACAAAACCAAATCTGGAATAGTTGCTGAAGTTAGCTTCTCCATCTGATTAAGTCTGTGATAATTCACTTTTATTCTTCATAATACATCTGTCTTCTGCCAAATAGGAAAGTTGAAAGGGAATGTGGTAGGAATCACCAACCTTTGTCTTTCACATCTTTAATAGTGGCAGTTATCTTTGCAATCTCTCTAGGAACGTGGTATTGAAGAGGCAGTTCTCTCTTCCACTTGGTCTTTTAACTGGAATAACCCTCACAACATGGGTCAAGGAACCAATGTGGACATTATTTCAGATGTTGATATATCTATTCCATACCAGGGAAATACTGACAAAATGTTTCATGACACATTCAGCCAACTGTGAGATGAATCTGAACCTGTTCTCCACAAGCCTCTGCTCTCACTGGTGGGCCAATAGCATTTTGAGTTTTTGGAATTAGTGTCAGCTGAGAGCCAGTTATCTCCCCGACATCTGGTCATGTCATTTACCCAATGCTAAATCATTCTGGTAAATGACTGCATGTGCTTTTGGAAAAAAAGCTAGGATTTCACAGTATAAATATTTTATAGTGTAGCAGAATCCTTCCTGAGGGAAGGATCAATAGTCTATACTGGTCAGACTATTTTGATTTCTACTTCTGCTCTCCTATCTATGATGATAACCATGCTCATGTTGTCTTAACCACTGACACCCTAAAATACCATTATCTTCAATGAATTACAGGAACCCAGTGCGCTGGCAGCAAATCTCTCTATCTTCTACCACTTTGTGGAGAAGTAACCACCATAGAGCTGTTCGACAATGACAGAATACCTCACAAATACATTTGTTATAGCCTCAGTGACAGGAACAGACTCTTTCTGGATGCTCTCACATGACTAGTTAGGGAACAAATAATCAGTTTTCACATGAGAAATCTGTTCTAACATTCCACCCTCTGTACACCTCTGGATACCTTCTTTTACAGTATATCAAGGAAGTACTGTCATTTCCATTTTATTCAGTGTGGGTCACCTTTGGGTCTGTGCTTCAGTCAATCAGCCTATAAAACTGTTAAGAGTCTCTCCCAACTGCTAGAGATAATACAGTGAAAACACAGATAACACAGAATCCAGAATATGTGCCAACAAATATGACCTCATCCAACATTATTTTATTCCACCCTTATTCACTCTTAAGAAGTATTGATAGAAATTATAAAAATCTTACATTCTTTTGACCCTCCTCACAGGATACAATTTATAACTTATCAACTGGGGTCTTCAGTTTTGAATTTGGTTTAATTTTAGAGGCAATGAGAGGTGGTGGGCACACTACTTAGAAAAAGCAGCAGTTCCTTTCATAGCAACTGCTTCTTCAGGCAAGGGGAGACTGCACCACTCAGGGGAGGAAAAGGTGCTTCTAATGGCAGAGGAGATGGAGCAGAATTTAGAAAATCAAGACACCAGTTTTATAAAAATTCGCACATATGCCTCCATCCCACTATTCAATGTCC
Source organism: Cynocephalus volans (assembly GCF_027409185.1). Classification (NCBI taxonomy): domain Eukaryota; kingdom Metazoa; phylum Chordata; class Mammalia; order Dermoptera; family Cynocephalidae; genus Cynocephalus; species Cynocephalus volans. The sequence continues at coordinate 142,180,278 of NC_084468.1, read as the reverse complement.
CACTCTTAACTAATCAATGCCTTAATTTTAACATAGGAGACCTCGTGGGACTGTGAATTCAATTTGCATTGCAATTCAATCACCCACAAGATTAGACTGTGGATTTGGTTTTTATAATCTTGTGTCTACAGAGAAGAAGGTTTTATTGTAGAGTTATCAAAAACTTTTTTGATCACTTTCCTTGACCTTTAGTTATGCATTTAAAACTTTGCACTGACTTTAACCCCTTCCCCCCTAAGTACTACAACATAATTACAAGCAACCAATCAATTACATCATACTTCTTACTTTCAATAAAATATTACTGGTAGCTACTACCTTGTCACCCTAAGGCTTGCCTTTATAGGAATGTTATTACAACAGTCCAATTTAAGTATGATAATTTAAGTGACTGTTTTGCCACAGACTGCCATGTGCTGCCAGCACCCTTTATCCCTGGGAACAGTGCCACTAATGCCATTAATACTAATCATACTGGATAAGTTTTTAAGAAAACACATCCTGAAGGTTGTGTTTACTGGAATCAATTGCAAGACCAGTCTGAGACTCAGTTAGTGATTGATTGATCAAGGAAGTAAAAATGATATGAGTGATGCAAAGTCTGGAATATATTATTGTGATTAGCCTTTCCACAACTGGGGGAGTATGTGAATAATTTATGTAAGGTTCTTACCTCTGCACCTAATGGTGGATCTGAAGTCACTGGAAGGTAAAACTTAAGTAAAAAAGCTGGACGTAAAGTAGAGGAGATCAAGGACACATTAGAATCCATGAAGACAACCCAGAATCCGTGGGTATAAACATCCAACCTCAATGATATGGGTCATCTGAAAAAGAAGCCAGTACCTTTGTAATAATGCTGCACACATGTGTGGTCCAGAATTGCAATATATGAAGCAGGAGATCCGGAAGGAGCTGAGAACCTGTGGGCCTGGGTGTAGCCCCATGTCAGCATACTGAACCAGTAGATAGGTGATAATGTGCATGCTATCCAGTGGCAATTTCATCAATCTCCACAGTATAATGGCTGCTGTGGCACTTCCACCTTAAGTATTTCTTTTGTTGACAACCTTAATTTATATTCTCACAGGAAACTGATTTCTGGGAAATATAGTTCCAACTGAGCTAAGTTACCAGAGTACACATTCACCGCAACCCATATTACGTACTGTCACAATTGCATGCTTAGGGTCCATAACCCTTACTACATAACAGTATCTTTAAAGGCAAAAACAATATATTTTTATTAGTTTAACTCTAGCACATAGCCCAATAACTAAAGCATAGAAGATTCTAAATAGATATAAGTTATATGAGAATATATATTCATATGTACATGAACTTAAAAAGTGACTAGAACTAGAGTAGCCAGTGAAAGGGAGATATGTTTTTAGAGCAGATAATCAGCTTTGTATCTCATGAATATTCATAACCAATAAAAATAATAATAAATAATAAAAATAAATTTTAAAAAATTGAGGTTAGTAAAGATGGTAACAATAACAAAATGCAAGGTGTATCTGGGAATAAGTGAGCACATCAAATCAATTGGGGTAGGTTTAATACAGGAAAAAAGGAAGAAATGATTATGGAAACACAGTTCAAGTAACACATTGTGAAATACCTTTAATGATAAACTGGAATGTTGAACTTGATATATGTCACAGTTCAATGAAAATATAATGTCTTTCCAAGACATTTTAATATAAAGATTCCTACATTCATGAATAAATGTGTCTTCTTAATCAAAAGATATTAAAAGTTACATTAGCCAATACTCCCTAACATAGAGATTTGTTTTTATGTATCTCTTAAATGGCAGCATGACTTATAAGCCTTCTGTGTATGCTCTAGGCTTTTGGCTTTGCTGATACATGCATAAAAATTGTTATTTAATTTTTTTTTTGCCCTCACTGAATAGGTTATAATTTAATTTCAAGTTATAAATATCAATTTAGATACTTTCTATATAGAGAATCCCCTCTATTTGTATCTAGTGTTTTTAAACATATATATGATATTTTAATCAACATAGTGATACACCAAATAATAATGTAGTTTAAATCACAACTATTGGAGCTTATATCTGTATTACCAACAGAAATAAACTTCTTTTAAAGATTTCTGTAACTTTTTCTTATAGTTCTCTAGCAGAATTTTTCATGAGTTCTCAATGACAGGTGCCCAGCACTGTTCCATTTTGGATCCCTTTTTAAGCCAATCTTCAACCCTAATATTTAGTTTAGAGTTATTCTCCAGTGGAAATCATCACTAATAACATGACACCAACCTCACAAGGGCCTACAGCTCTTCCCTGAAATTATCCTAGGTAACTCAGAAGGCTTTCCTTGATAATATAGAAAATATCTAAGACCAGGACAAAACTTTTAAAGATACTTTTGTGAAAGCATAAAATATACCTTCTTGTGATTGTCCTTAGCTTATTTTCTTCCAGATCTATTTCTCACCCTTCTCTTAAAAGTTACATTTCCCAGGCTCCTTTGCTTTCTGACATCCCTATAGATTTGGTCAATGGGAGGCAATTGTGGAAGATGTTAGGGAAGAAAGGAGGAAAGAAAAAAAAGAAGAAGAAAAAGAAATCAGAGAATTTCTCCTCCTTTCTTTCTGCCTCCAGTGGTGGATTTAACAGTGGTTTCATGTCCTCTTTGATTCTGTGACAATGACCTTACTCTACTTTTGTGGCTCTGGCTCCTGCAGAGAATAACATTGCTTTGGTTCAAGCTTAATCTAAAATGCTATGATTTCTGGTCTCCTCCCTTGTACCTCCTGCCCTAGGGATGGTAGCATCTTCTATTGCTAATCTGTGGGTTGCATTACTATCTATTGCTATAATTCTCAGCATTTCCACCAACCTTTTTTAACCAATTAATTGAATTAAATTTCCTAGGCTTGAAATATCTGGAATAGTCTCTATTTTTTAAATAGACCCACACCGATATACCTTTTTATCTGACAAATATCAGAATAAATTTTAGATTTTTCCAGCTAAGAACTGCTCCTCCATTTTCTTATATTCAAACTCTGCAACTTCTTTAAACCTTTACTTGCTAACAACAAACACAACTTAACAGGAATGGACACTACATTTAAGGCATAATTTAGTCCAAATCCAGATGTACAAAATAACCATTTGCTAATGAGTATCATAATCTGCAGAGGCATAGTTTGTATGATTAAATGGAATAGTCATCTTAATCTTGAGCATCTGTTCTTGGGTTATTTTACTTCATACAGCTCTTCACAAAGGGTAGGCACTTTTCTTAAATAGGCATAATTAAGGGTTCCCTAAAATGTTTTCCTATTTCATATCCAGATCTGCCTCTAAAAAAAAAAATTACTCTTAAAATAAAATCTCATTCCTGTCCAGAAAGGAGTAAACTTATGACAAACTGTATTATTACAGTTTTTGTTCTGCCTCTTAAACAAAACAGCAAAACAGAAACAATGTATCATGTACATAATTTGGGGCAAAACATATGACAACATTTATTAAAAAACATAACCACAGATATATATATAGAGAGAGAGATGTCTGAACATTTCCATAATAGTTTTTAAAACTTTAGGAAATATTAAAGATTAAAATATTAAGTTTCATGAGAATTTTCGTGTTTGACTTAGGGGTACAAATTTTTAATTTTTTTGTAGTAATGAATGTAACTCTTTTTTTTTATTACAAGGTTGCTAAGTGCATTGTTATAAATAATCTGCTTAGAGTGATTTTCAAATACCTTCGTACTCCTTTTATCTTGCTGTCTGCCTGCTGTCTTTACACACAGTGCTGCTTCCTCACATGCTCTTCCTGCTCTTACAAACACTGTTTTCACTACCTTCTCACTCCACTCAGTAGACTCACCTAAGCCAGGACCTTAATAGAGCTTATGACTCAGTTCTCAGAGACAAAAATAAGTAAGTAAGAGAGCAATGTTATTTCAGAATATAATAAATATGATAAAAACCACAAAAATTTTATAAGATTTGAAACCACAAAAATGTAAGATTTTTTAGAAAAACTGAAGGTGTGATGAAGAGGGCCACTAAAACAATATGACTAGATAGTGACACTAGAAAAATGGCAGAATACAAAGTCCAAGCCCTTGATCCCCCACAGAAACATTGATTAAACAATGATATACTGACAAAACACTTTTATAAGAGATCTAGAATACAGTGACCAGTTGCAGTACCCAAGAAGGGCACAAAACCAATAACAGCCACATTGAAATGGGTAAGAAGAGCAATTGCACTCTACCTATGTGAGCCCCTTTCACAAGCCAGCCCAGCTCTGGACCAAGATGGCTTCACTGAAGAAGTCCACCACACATTTAAAGGATAAGTAACGCCAATACTTCTCAAATTCTTCCAAGAAATGGAAGAATAGAGAACACTTCCAAACTCATTTTATGAGGCCAGCATCACCCTGATACCAAATACGGACAGCAACACTGCAAGAAAAGAAAACTACAGTCCAATCAATATTCCTGATGAACATAGGTGAAAAAATCCTCAAAAAAAGACTTGCAAACCAAACTCAGCAGCACAATGAATGAATCATAACACCATGCTGAGGTAGGATTTACCCCTGAGATGCAAATATGATTCAACAAATAAAAGTCAATTAATGGGATGCACCACATTATCAGAACGAAAGATAAAAATTACAAGATCATCTCAGTATGTGCAAAAAAAAGCATCTGACAAATTTATTTCCATAACAAAAACTCTCAACAGACTGTCTGTAGAAGAAACTTACATCAGCACAATAGAGACCATCTATGAAAAATGCACAGCTAACAACACAGTCAACAGTGAAAACTTGAATGCTTTTCCTCTAACATCAGAATAAGGCAAAGATGCCCACACTCACCACATCTATTCAATACAGTACTGGAAGTTGTAGTCAGAGCATTGAGGTAAGAAAAAGAAAATGAAAAGAAAAAAGTAAAATTGTATCTGTTTGCAGCTGACATGATCATATATGTAGAAAATACTAAACTGAGGGAGGGAAAGGAACAGCATGCTGTGCCTGTAAGACAAGGGAAGTGACACCAGCAACCCCGAAGCTGAGCAACGGGAAGCTGCTGAGCTCCTGGGAATCTTGCACTTCTGCAGCTTTTCTTCAGCACAGCTCCACTTTGGTCCCAAAGTCCCTTTCGGCTTCATCTCCTCCCTGTCCCTGGGGTTGCAGAGAAAGCAGTTGCACAGCACTCAGATGGATCAATACTCTGTCCATCAGAGTAACTGTAAGTAACTGCCCATCGGTAATAAAAATAATAATAAAAATAATAATAATAATAACAACAATAATAATAAATTCCTTGTAAACCACATACAGTTGCCTGCTTCATTCTTTGGTCTCAGGGTACCTTTTCAGTTTGGTGGGCATTATACTGTTAGCTCACACTTGAACACTATGTGAAAAGGAAATTAAAATAATTCCACGTACGATAGCATCAAAAAGAATAAAATATTTGGGAATAAAGTTAACAAAGGAGGTGAAAGACCTGTACACGGAAAATTACAAATTGTTGATTAAAGAAATTAAATAAGACACAAAAAACAAAAGGACATTCATTTCTCATGGGTGGGATAACTTAATATTGTTAAAATACTCATACTACCTGAAGTGATCTACAGATTCAGTGAGATGTCTATCAGAGCCCCAATGACATATTTTATAAAATCCGAAAAAACTTCTAAAATTAATATGAAACCAAAAATTTTTTAAAATGCACAAATACCCAAAGCAACTTATAAAATGGGAGAAAATATTTGTGAGCCATATATCTAATAAGAGGCTTATATCCAAAATATGTAATGAACTCCTACATATCAATACAAGTAATAATAATATTAATCTGAACAAAAAATGGGCAAAAACTTGAATAGATATTTTTTCAAAGAAGACATACAAGTAACCAACAAGTATATGAAAAGATGCTTAATATCACTAATCATCAATAAAATGCAAATCAAAATTACAATGAGTTATCACCTCACCCTGTTAGAATGGCTGCTACCAAAAGAAATACAAGAGATAACAAGTATTGGTGAAGATATGAAGAAATTTAAATTATGTACATTGTCAATGGGAATAAAAATAGGATTATTATGTGATCCAGAAATCCCATTTCTGTTATATATCCACAATAACTGAAATCAGGATCTCAACAAAATACCTGCATTTCTATGTTTGTTGTGCCGTCATTCACAATAGCCAAGATATAAAAACAGACCTAATGTCCATATGTAGTATATACATATCATGGGATCTTATTCAACCTTAAAAAAGAATTAACTTCTGCCATATGTGACAACATGGATGGAGTTGGAGGACATTATGCTAAGTGAAATAAGTCAGACACAGAAGGACAAATATGTCATGATTCCACTTATATGAGGTATCGAAAATTGTCAAATTCATAGAAACAAAGAGTTTAATGGTGGTTTTCAAGAGCTGGTGTAAGAAGGAAAGGGAGAGTTGTTTTCAATGGGTATAAAGTTTCAGTCATGTAGGATGAATAAGTTCTAGAAATGTGCTGTTGACAACATAGTGCCTATAGTTAACAAACTGTATAGTGCATTTCAAAAATTTGTTAACAGCAGAGATTTCATATTAAATATTCTGACCAGAAGCAAAACAAAACAAAACAAAACAAAACAAAGTGAAACAAAATCAAAGGAGCATGTGGAAACTTTGGGAGGTGATGGACACATTTATTACCTTAATTGTGGTGTTGGTTTCATGGATGGGATGTATGCATATTTCCAGACTCATCAAATTGCATATATATTTTTTTGCATATAAATTATACCTCAATAAAGGTGTTGAAAAAAAAGAACATAATGTCTCTGAAGAGGCAAAGACTGAGTGAGGAACAGGCATTTAACATTCAGCCACTTAAGCATGACAGTTACATAACCTAGTTTAAGTGGAAGAGGTAAATTACAGAATTCTAGGTAAAATGTCTGGGTATTGTACTATGGTGGTGACAATGAAGATGAGAAAGATAGATTTAGAATTTATTTGGGGAGTAAAATTTGGAGGTCTTTCTCATGGATTGGAAGAGGGTTATGAGCATCTGTCAGAAATAAAATATAGTTGATAAATTACAGATAATAGCATTATTACCTGATCCTGTTCTTGTTCTGTCTCTTGAATGTGCTCAGTATTTTCACGTGCTCCCTCTCAGTATCTGTGCAAGGTAGTCTCTCCCCAACAACCACTAAAGCATACATTCCTAAATATATTTATCCATATGATTATTATGTATGTTTGGTACATTAGATCATTTTCTTTTTTACTGTATAAAAATTCCTATAATTCAAGTCTAATTTGAGACAATGAACGAAGCAGTAAAAATAGATTTAATAACAATAAATATAAAGTAATCATCACAGTGAGAAACCTTATTATTATGGCATTCTACAGAATACAATTTCATTCAAAATTTTACACTCTTCCTCAATACATATCTTAGTTTACGGGGACCAGTGGATGACACATCTAGAAAAAAATAGCTAAGAATTGACAATACAAAATTAATAGTAACCAGTTAATGAATTACAAAAACTTTCTTTAAAATCTGAAAATAATTTGATAGAAAATAAAATAAATGGAGTCTATGAGAATGATCTCTAATGTAACTAGTTGATATGTTTTGAGTAACATTTAATTAATAGGATAGAGGAGAAAACAAAGTTTAGTTCAAAAGAAGTTCAAACTATGGAGTGATAAATACCTAGTATTTAAAATGTACATGCACTCAAGAATGACAGCCATGACAAATTATTGGCAGAGGCCAAGAATGAATCTGATGAAATATCATATGGTGAAATTCATACCAAATGCAAAAGAAAAATTAAAAAATATAAATAAAAAATGTATTTACAATGTTAAGTATGATAAAGCCTAAAGGTGAAAAAATGGGGAACAAAAGACAAAAGTTGGAGCTGTCATTGTTTTAGAAACTATAAAACTATATAAAATTAGATATTTCAACTGTCATGCCTGTTAGATCTTACTCTGTTTCACCACATGCTTTAACACTCAAAGCTATTGAGTTACATAACTAGAGCATTATATCTGCTTCAGTGTTTCATAAACTTCGTTATTCACAATCAACATTCACATTAACATACAGAAACTCAATCTTTTTTACCTTATTTAATTTTTTGAATATGATTGTATTTTTCCTACTCCTCATCTAGCCTTGGTTAATAAAATATATATATATATTTTATAATTCAGTATCCATGTCTCATTTCTAGCTCATCTTCACTTTTTTTCTCCATGAATAGAAAATAAAATTGCCTTGACAGTTTTGCTGTTAAAGGATGACTACAATTTGTATATTAGAAAATTTGGAATAACTTAATGGTAAAGGGAGGAAAACACTTCTGCTGCAAGTAGACAGAATAATGATTATGTAACTCTCTTTCATTACTTCATTGTGATTATAGAATAATATGAGTATCCAACATTTTTCATGGTTTTGGACACATAATATTTACACACAGGCAAAGGCAAAACATGTCATACATTCACGCCTTCATGTGTAATAACATGTAATGGAATAAAAAGAAAAAAAAATGATTCAATCAATTGGCAGCCAAGTTTCTCTTAGAAGAGATATTATCATAGTAAAGATACAAGTGAAAAAAACCAAAAATTGTAATGAGCACTTTTAACATGTTAACTAGAAGTCAAAGTCCTTTGGTCAGAGGGCCAAAGAAAAAAATAATAAAGTGCATGCATTCTATAGAAAACTTAACACAACTTTCTCACTTCCTAGTCGCTGACTTGAGATAAGATATTTAGCCTATCTAGATCTGATTTCAGAGCACTTAGAATAGTACATGGCACAGAATAAGTTCTCAGTAGATGTCAGCTATCATTAATGAATAATGAGCACCTAGCCACCTTCTGTCACTAAGCTCCCAGAACACAATATGTCAGGTTAAGTAGTATGCTTTAGAAAGATGGGAGACATCTTCTCTGAGAGAAATAAACTTCCACATAGAAAATACCTAAAAAACTTTCACATTGGTTTTCTAAATACTACAGCCATGTCAGATCGTCTTTCAACCAAATTCAAAATTGATAGGATATATTTAAACATACAGCAATTCCCAACATCTTTGATGCATATTCTTAAATATGTTGAGACACCTAAAAAATTCCAAACACTTGAAGAAAAAAGAGCCTAATAATAAAACAGAAAACAAAAGAAGCAAACAGAAAATTGTTAGTTTTAGAAATTATAAAAGGCAGGGAAAAGGAATCTTCAAATGTGCTATTATTAATATATTTTTAAAGAACTAAAACAGAATTGCATCTATTAAAAAAAGGCTACTACTGTAAAAAAAAAATAACAAATTCATAGAAATAAAGAGCACTCAAAATTAAAAATATAATGGTGTTATGGACTAAAATGTGCCCCCCAAAATTCATATGTTGAAGCCCCAACCTTCAATGTGGTTATATTTTCAGACAGGGCCTTTAAAAAGTGATTAGGGTTAAATGAGGTCATAGGGTGGGCCATAATCCAGTGACTGGTGTTCTTATAAGAAGAGAAAGAGAGAAATAATTTTGCCTGGGTTTCAAGATGGCGGCGGCTGCGGCGGCTGGCGCGGAGTAGCTGAGGTGGAAAAGGTGGCCACTGGGCCTCAGGCAGCCGGGAAACTTGTGGACCTTTCTCTGGCCATCTCTTAAGGGAGGACTGCTGCTGCTGGCCGGTCGTGGGGGCTCAACGCCACTTTGCCCCCGGCAGGAGAGGCTGCCTCATTTACAGGCAACAGCTTTGAAGTGTGGAGCAGGAAAAGAACTGATTCTTAGCTGCAAAAGCGAGTCTTGAAACAGGGAACACGGCGCCAGGGCTGCTGTGGATGCAGCCAGGATCCCGGAGGCTGGGGCCGCACTGAAGGCGGCCAGCTGCCCTATCCAGGATTCGAGGTTTCAGGCCGGCATTAAAGAAGACTCCTGGGAGCGCCCGAGCGGCGCCGCGACTGAACAGCCCGAGGCGGCAGCGCCGAGAACACGGAAGGCAACAAACCAGAGACAGAGCGAGCGCCCGACCTGGCACAGCACTGTGAGTGATCCCTGGCAAAGCTCTGTTCGGGGGGTGGATGCCCACGCGGCTTCCGCCTGCACCACCAGGCCACTCATTGCCCCGGTGCTGCCTCCATTTTCCCAGGTGCGGGCAGCTCCGCCCTGCTCGGCCATCACTGAGCCCATTTGCTTGGCCTGGCGCGGGGCTTTCCGGACCCTGCGGCCGACCTCCTCTCCCACTCCCTCCACGGTTCTCTGGCAGGGCTGGGGGTGTGGGGCGTCCCGACCAGTTTTGGGAGGGCTAGGAAGTACGGGCGGGCCGACTGTCACTCCACCACACCCTGGACTCCGGCCCCGGTAAACTTCCTGTTACTGGGAGGCAGATACCATCTCTGCGACCACCAGTTTGGAAAAAAGCCTAACGAATTTCTGGTTGGGAATAGTGTGGTAGGAGAGTTCCCAGGTCTGCTTGAACCTGCCGGAGAGCAGGCTGCAGGCGGGCACTAGACTCGGTTTATACCGGGGGGATACAAAGGTGAACAAGACCCGAGAAAGATCTACACAGTGCTACAAAGGCACCCAGAGAGACTGGTCGTCTGTGCCTAGCAGAAACCTGGTAGACTTCCTGGGCGAGGCGGTGCTGAGCAGGGTCTTGAAGGCCCAGCTGATAGACGAGGGGTGCAGAAGACACGCCCCAACCCAGCACAGTGTGCACAGAGGGGGGAGACGTGCGGCCAGGGAGGCGGAGACTCGACAGAAACCACACACCCGGTGGGGTCGCCACTGCACGATCTAACAGCCTGGGCCAGAGCACACTGAACGGGGAGAAGTCCTGTACAGAAAGTGAAAGCTCAACAGAGATCACACACCCTGTGGTACGTGATCCACCAGCCCAGCAGAGTACAAGCTGACCAGAAAGGTGGATCCCCGGAGAAGCCCAAGACCCGAGGCAACCACACACACAAGACACTAGAGGCCAACTGAGCAGTCACGGCGGGAGCCATACCAAATTGGCAACCACAGCAACATCCTAGTTAGTCATTAGTCTTAAACCGGTGGACTGTGAAACCCCCTGCCACAATGAATAAACACCAAAAAAAAGACACCAGAAATACAAAAAATCAAGAAAGTACACCACCAAAAGTTAATAAATCTCATACTCTAGATCCTATAGAACAAGAAGCCCTTGAAATAACTGATAAGGAATTTCGAGTGATAATTCTAAGGAAACTGAATGAGATACAAGAAAACTCAGCTAGACATCATGATGAAATGAGGAAAAGTATACAGGATCTGAAAGAGGAAATATACAAGGAAATCAATGTCCTGAAAAAAAATGTAGCAGAACTTGCTGAACTGAAGAAGTTATTCAGCGAAATAAAAAACACAACGGAGAGTTTAACCAGCAGGCTTGTCGAAGTTGAAGAGAGAACCTCTGAACTTGAAGATGGGCTGTTTGAAATAACACAAGCAGACAAAAAGAAAGAAAAAAGAATCAAGGACATGGAAGAAAATCTGAGAGAGATATCAGACAACCTCAAGCGCTCAAATATCCGAGTCATGGGTATTCCAGAAGGGGAGGAAAATGGAGATTCCATTGAAAACATATTCAACAAAATAGTGGCAGAAAACTTCCCAGGTATAGGAAAAATCACAGATCTTCAGATCCAGGAAGCTCAACGATCTCCAAATGTATTCAACCCAAAAAGGCCTTCTCCAAGACATGTCATAGTCAAATTGGCAAAACTCAGAGACAAAGAGAGAATCTTAAAAGCTGCAAGAGAGAAGCGTCAAATCACCTATAAGGGAGCCCCAATCAGGTTAACATCAGACTTTTCATCACAAACCCTAAAAGCTAGAAAGGAATGGGATGATATTTTCAAAATACTAAAAGACAAAGATTGCCAGCCAAGAATACTCTACCCTGCAAGGCTATCCTTCCGAAATGAGGGGCAAATAGTATATTTCTCAGACAAACAAAAACTGCGGGAGTTCACTACCACAAGACCACCCTTACAAGAAATCCTCAAGGGAGTACTGGGTTTGGTTCCTGAAAAATAACTACCACTGCCATAAAAACCTAAGAAAAATCTAAACCCGCTAGTACAATAAAAATGGCATTCATGAAGAGAAAACAAGCTAACAAAAACACTATCTACAACCTAAGGAACCAACAAACAAAGAAACCAAACAGTAAATCAGAAAGCAAGGAACAAAAGACACCTAAGACAACCAAACAACCAATAAAATGCTAAGAATAAATCAACACCTTTCAATAACAACTCTTAATGTTAAAGGCTTAAATTCCCCAATTAAAAGACACAGACTGGCTGACTGGATCAAAAAGCAGGACCCAACTATATGCTGCCTACAAGAGACCCACCTCACCCATAAAGATTCACACAGACTAAGAGTAAAAGGATGGAAAAAGATTTACCATGCAAACAGAAAAGAAAAACGAGCTGGAGTGGCTATTCTTATATCTGACAAAATAGACTTTAAACTAAAAACCATAAAAAGAGACAATGAGGGACACTACTTAATGATAAAAGGACTGATCCATCAAGAAGACATAACAATCATAAATATGTACGCACCCAATGTTGGAGCAGCCAGATTTATAAAACAAACTCTATTAGACCTAAAGAAGGAAATAGACACTAATACCATAATAGCAGGGGACCTGAACACTCCACTGTCAATATTAGACAGATCATCTAGGCAAAGAATCAGTAGAGAAACACAAGATCTAAACAAGACTCTAGACCAATTGGAATTGGCAGATATCTACAGAACATTCCACCCAACAACCTCAGAATATTCATTCTTCTCATCAGCACATGGATCATTCTCCAAGATGGATCACATATTAGGTCACAAATCAAGTCTCAATAAATTCAAAAAAATTGGAATTATCCCATGTATCTTCTCAGACCACAATGGATTAAAACTAGAAATTAATAACAAACAAAACTCTGGAAACTATACAAACACATGGAAATTAAACAGCATTCTACTTAATGACATATGGGTCCAAGAAGAAATCAAGCAGGAAATCAAAAAGTTTATTGAAACTAATGAAAACAATGATACATCATACCAAAACCTGTGGGATACTGCAAAAGCAGTATTGAGGGGAAAATTTATTGCATTAAATGCTCACTTCAGAAGAATGGAAAGATGGCAAGTGAACAACCTAACACTTCACCTTAAAGAACTAGAAAAACAAGAGCAATCCAATCCTAAAGTTAGCAGACGGAAAGAAATCATTAAGATCAGAGCAGAACTGAATGAAATTGAAAACCAAAAAACAATTCAAAAGATCAACGAATCAAAAAGTTGGTTTTTTGAAAAGATAAATAAAATTGACAAACCATTAGCATGGCTAACAAAAAAAAGGAGAGAGAAGACTCAAATAACAAAAATTAGAAATGAAAAAGGCGATATTACAACTGATTCATCTGAAATACAAGGAATCATTCGAGACTACTATAAACAACTATACGCCAACAAATTTGAAAATCTGGAGGAAATGGATAAATTTCTGGACACACACAAGCTCCCAAAACTGAACCGTGAAGACGTAGAAAATTTGAACAGACCAATAACAATAAAGGAGATTGAAGCTGTTATCAGAAGGCTCCCAACAAAGAAAAGCCCAGGACCAGATGGATTCACAGCAGAATTTTACCAAACATTCAAAGAGGAATTGACACCGATTCTTTACAAACTATTCCAAAAGATTGAAACGGACGCAAATCTCCCAAACTCATTCTATGAAGCAAACATCATCCTGATACCAAAACCAGGTAAAGATATAACCAAAAAAGAAAACTACAGGCCGATATCCTTGATGAATATAGATGCAAAAATCCTCACTAAAATACTAGCAAACAGAATACAGCAACACATACGAAAAATTATTCATCACGATCAAGTGGGATTCATCCCAGGGATGCAAGGTTGGTTCAACATACGCAAATCAATAAATGTGATACACCATATTAATAAACTCAAACACAAGGACCATATGATCATCTCTATAGATGCTGAAAAAGCATTTGATAAAGTTCAGCACTCATTCATGACAAAGACCCTCTATAAGTTAGGTATAGAGGGAAAGTATCTCAACATAATTAAAGCCATATATGCCAAACCCACTGCCAATATCATCCTGAATGGGGAAAAGCTGAAAGCTTTTCCTTTAAGAACAGGCACTAGACAAGGATGCCCACTCTCACCACTCCTATTCAACATAGTGTTGGAAGTACTAGCCAGAGCAATCAGAGAAGAGAAGGAAATAAAGGGCATCCAGATTGGAAAAGATGAAGTCAAACTGTCCCTGTTTGCAGATGACATGATCCTATATATCGAACAGCCTAAAACCTCTACAAAAAAACTGTTGGAATTGATAAATGATTTCAGCACAGTAGCAGGATACAAAATCAACACACAAAAATCAGTAGCATTTCTTTTCTCCAATAGTGAACATGCAGAAAGAGAAATCAAGAAAGCCTGCCCATTTACAATAGCCACCAAAAAAATAAAATACTTAGGAATTGAGTTAACCAAGGAGGTGAAAAATCTCTATAATGAGAACTACAAACCACTGCTGAGAGAAATTAGAGAGGATACAAGAAGATGGAAAGATATCCCATGCTCTTGGATTGGAAGAATCAACATAGTGAAAATGTCCATACTACCCAAAGTGATATACAAATTCAATGCAATCCCCATCAAAATTCCAAAGACATTTTTCTCAGAAATGGAAAAAACTATTCAGACATTTATATGGAACAATAAAAGACCACGAATAGCCAAAGCAATGCTCAGCAAAAAAAATAAAGCTGGAGGCATAACACTACCTGACTTTAAGCTATACTACAAAGCTATAATAACCAAAGCAGTATGGTACTGGCATAAAAACAGACACACTGACCAATGGAATAGAATAGAGAATCCAGAAATCAACCCTCACACTTACTGCCATCTGATCTTTGACAAAGGCAACAAGCCTATTCACTGGGGAAGGGACTGCCTCTTCAGCAAGTGGTGCTGGGATAACTGGATATTGTTATGCAGGAGAATGAAACTAGATCCATACCTCTCACCATATACTAAAATCAACTCAAAATGGATTAAGGATTTAAATATACACCCTGAGACAATAAAACTTCTTAAAGAAAACATAGGGGAAACACTTCAGGAAATAGGACTGGGCACAGACTTCATGAATACGACCCCAAAAGCACGGGCAACCAAAGGAAAAATAAACAAATGGGATTATATCAAACTAAAAAGCTTCTGCACAGCAAAAGAAACAATTAAAAGAGTTAAAAGACAACCAACAGAGTGGGAGAAAATATTTGCAAAATATACATCTGACAAAGGATTAATATCCAGAATATATAAGGAACTCAAACAACTTTACAAGAAGAAAACAAGCAACCCAATTCAAAAATGGGCAAAAGAGCTAAGTAGGCATTTCTCTAAGGAAGATATCCAAATGGCCAACAGACATATGAAAAAATGCTCAACATCACTCAGCATCCGGGAAATGCAAATCAAAACCACATTGAGATACCATCTAACCCCAGTTAGGATGGCTAAAATCCAAAAGACTATGAACGATAAATGCTGGCGAGGCTGCGGAGAAAAAGGAACTCTCATACATTGTTGGTGGGACTGCAAAATGGTGCAGCCTCTATGGAAAATGGTATGGAGGTTCCTTAAACAATTGCAAATAGATCTACCATACGACCCAGCCATCCCACTGTTGGGAATATACCCAGAGGAATGGAAATCATCAAGTCGAAGGTATACCTGTTCCCCAATGTTCATCGCAGCACTCTTTACAATAGCCAAGAGTTGGAACCAGCCCAAATGCCCATCATCAGATGAGTGGATACGGAAAACGTGGTACATCTACACAATGGAATACTACTCAGCTATAAAAACGAAGGAAATACTGCCATTTGCAACAACATGGATGGACCTCGAGAGAATTATATTAAGTGAAACAAGTCAGGCACAGAAAGAGAAATACCACATGTTCTCACTTATTGGTGGGAGCTAAAAATTAATATATAAATTCACACACACACATACACACATACACACACAAACGGGGGGGGGGTAAGAAGATACAACAACCACAATTATTTGAAGTTGATACAACAAACAAACAGAAAGGACATGGTTGGGGGGAGGGGGGGAGGGAGAAGGGAGGGAGGTTTTGGTGATGGGGAGCATTAATCAGCTACAATGTATATCGACAAAATAAAATTAAAAAAAAAAAAAAAAGAAAAAAAAAAAAAAAAAAAAAAAAAGAAGAGAAAGAGATACTAAGAATAAAAGTACACAGAGAATAGGCCATATGAGGACACAGAGAGAAGACGCCCATCTGCAAGCCAAGAAGAGAGATCTCAGGAGAAACCAAATCTGCTGGCACCTCAATCCTTGACTTCCAACCTCTAGATCTGCAAAAAATGAATTTCTGTTATTTAAGCCATCAGTTTGTAGTATTTTCTATAGCAGTCCTGACAGACTAATAAAAATAGTAAAAGTAAAAATTGAATAGAAATACTAAAAAATAAAGATGAAAAAATAGAGGGGGAAAAAAAGAAGTAGAAGAATACACATAAGAAAGTTAGAGAACCAGGCTGGAAAGACTAATCTTCAAACAATAAAAGTTTTTTTTTAAAAGAATACAACAAACAGAGATAAGGAATTGTACTAGGGTTTTCTAGAGAAACAGAACTAATAGGTTGTGTGTGTGTGAGAGAGAGAGATTTTAAGAAGATGGCTTATGTGATTATGGGAGTGGAAAAGTACATAATCTGTAGCTTAGGTCAGCAGCCTGGAGACCCAGAAAAAGCTGTTGTTGCAGTTCAGATCCAAAGGCAATCTGACTGGAAGCCAAAGGAAATGCCTATGTTTTAGTTCAAGTTCAAAGGCTATCTCCTGTCAGGATTCCCTTTTGCTTGGGGGAGGTTAGTCATTTGTTCTTATTCAGGTTTTTGACTGATTGGATGAGGCCCACCCACATTGTGGAGGGCAATATGCTGTACTCAGGGTCCACTGATGTAAATATTAAACACCTGTCATAAAGCACCCTCACAGAAATATCCAGAATAATGTTTGACCAAATATCTGGGAAACATGGCTCAGCCAAGTTGACACATTAAATGAACCACCACAAGGATCATCAAAGAAGTTATTCAATAAAATTTTCCAGACCTACACAACATTTTCATGATAGCAAGGGCCCACCAAAAAATTACCTACTGTATTAGTCAGGGTTCTCCAGAGAAACAAAACCAATAGGATATATATCATACACAGATATAGAAGAAGAGATTTTATATATATATAGGAGTTGGCTCATGCAATTATGGAGACTTGAGAAGTCCCATGACAGGCTGTTTGCCAGCTGGAGAACCAAGGAAATCAGTAGTGTAATTCAGTCTGAGTCCAAGGCCTGGGAACCAGGGGAGCCAACAGTGTAACTCTCAGTCCAATGCTGAAGGCCTGAGAAACTGAAGGACCACTGTTGTAAGTTCTGGAGTTCAAAGGCCTGAAAACCTAGAGTTCTAATGTTCAAGGGCAGGAGAAGATGGGTACCCCAACTCCAGAAGCGAGAGCAGATTTGCCTTTCTTCTGCCTTTTTGTTCTATTTGGGCCCTCGACCAATTGGATGTTGCCTGTCCACATTGGGTGAGGGTGGGTCTTCCTTACCCAGTCCATTGATTTAAATGCTAACATCTCACAGAAACACCCTCACAGACATACCCAGAAATAATGCTTTATGAGCTATCTGAGGTTCTCTTAACCCAGACAAGGTGACACCTAAAACCAACCATCACAAGTCCATACCTTGTCATTATGGCACTAATATGCATCCTTTTAAACCATACCTAAATAAAGACAACAACAAGGTCATTATTCCACCTAACATGATACAACTATCCTGCATACAACTGAAAATGTTTTAATCCCTTCCCCAGAAGAGGTAAAGTCCTTGAATGATGTTTACTCTTCTCTTGATATTCCATAACTTAAATGCTATGATATAAAATTAACAATACTTAACTATTGATATAAAGTCAATACATCTTATGTTCCAGGATAAAGGAATAAGAAAGGAACAAAAGCAAAGATATTTGCTTAATATATGTATCTATACACACAAATGCATAATTTAACAAAATAGGAAGAAAATAACTCATGACAATTTTAGTCCTCACTTCTGTAAATGGTTGTGTGCCCATGGTCGGTATTTATAACTACCTTATTCTACTATCTATTCTGCATCCCTTAGCTTTCAGCAAGCGTCTCACCTGGCCATGGTTCTTTACCTGGTGGGGTGACCCAAACCTTCATTCCTGAAGTCTCTGGGCCATTCATAGTCCTGCCTAGACTGGCCTGCTGTAGTTTCCCATTGATCTTAGTCACAGGGCATTGGTAATACTGCCTTGTGGAGCAACAGTCCAGTTTTCCCTTGGTAGTTGGAATCAATTACTCCAGCCAACACTGTAAGTCCCTTCTTGGCCTGTTGGTCCAGAGGCATGAGGAGCCCAAAATGTCCTGGTGGCAGTCTTAATTTCCTGTTCAATGGAAGTATTCTTAGGTCTCCTGGGTAAAGCATTCCTCCCTCTGGAACTAAGATTTCTAGGCCAGCAGAGCATAAAGTCACAAAAACAGGAATAAAAAATTTTGCCAGTGGGTTATTAGGGGTAATGGTAAGTGGTGTCACTCCCATTTCCACCCCTTGATTCCTGGAACTGTGAATTCTGATTATGGGAGAAACAGACCATATATTGGGTGCTGATTCAGAGCATCTACAGCCTTCTGGAGAGCCTTACCCCAATCCTGCAAGGTATTGTCACCTAGCTGGGGCTATAACTGTATCTTCAAAAGGCCATAATGTTATTTAAACAAAAATTATACTGTTATTTAAATAAATAGGTATTTAAACAAATATTTTACACAAATGTTCATAGTATCACTATTTACAAATACCAGGAAGTGAAAAAAAACTTAAAATTCCATCATCCAATGAATGGATAAACAAAATGCTTTATATCCATACAATGGAATATTATTCTGCCATAGAAAGGAATGAAATTCTGATACATGTTACAATGTGGGTGGTTCTGTAAAACATTGTGCTAAGTGAAATAAGCCAGGGACAAAAGGTCACAGATTGCATTATTTCATTTATATAAAACATCTAGAATAGGAAAATTTGAAAAGAAAAGAAAAGATTTTGCTAGAACCAGGAAATGGTGAGTAACTGTTTAATGGGTATAGGGCTTTTTGGATGGGGTGAATTATATACTCAACATAGTTAATGATTGGTTCATGTTATATGGATTTTATCTCAATACAGAAAAAAAAGTTAATTCAAACGCAGAGTAATGTGAAGCTGTATAACAATGAGACTGTAATAGAGGTAGAAGCAAAGATTTATAGCCACACAGATGTGATGATTAATACCAACAAAAACTAAGAAAAATATCATGATAGAAATGCAACAGCTCACACTGAAACACAAATTGAATGTTAATGATAGAGAAAATCATATGGCTTTCATTTTATGTGGTCAATATGATCAAGGCATAGGAATGGGACAGCATATGGCATATTCCAACCATTAGGCAGAATTTGAGATGATTAGAGGGTAGAGTGAATGAGACGACATGATTAGAAATGACAACTGTCAAATAGGCAAGAGCCAGACAGTGAAAGCAGATAAATGCTGTTTTGCCTAAATTCTGTAGATACTGGTAGATTTTTTAAGTGGATTTGAAAATAAAAAAATAAATAAATATGAGTCAATCTGTAGAGTTTGATTGCTTTGCTGGTCAGTTGGAAAGAAGAGATATTATGTGAATTTAAACAATTTAAAATAGTAGGTAAAATATTATAAAACCCTGAGATGAAAAAAAGAAAAATAGAAAAGATTTAAATAGAATGGTTTGCAAGAGTATTCGTGATTAAATTTGATCATTAAGTGAATATGTTGGGACTTGGATAAGAAAAGAGTTAAACAAAATATGTTTTGGAGATTTCTAGTAGTACCATTAACTGAGATTTCTAGTAGTACCATTAACTGAGATTTCTAGTAGTACCATTAACTGAGATTTCTAGTAGTACCATTAACTGAGAACATGGAAAGAGGAGAATAGTAGATAAGACACTAATTTTGATCACTTACAGGCACACAATATGTGTGATATGTTTACCATTTATTCATGCAAATGTTACCAGCTCTCACCATTCAGGGAAGATGAATGAAATCGCAATGAAGTAGCATGAAATTAAAATATTTATACAATTTTCCCAGGCTGTCTTCAAAGTTCCAGCTCCCAACTCAGTTATTTTTTACATTTCCTAAATCCACTTCTATGTGTATTACAAACAAATGTTATGTATCATCCCCAGGAAAACAGTCACCATGGGCTTTCTTTTTCAGTTTCATAACTCTACTGTTAAAGTTTATTTACTGTATATTCATTTATGGAACTTCATTTAATTGTGAGAATGCTGCTGTACATACCTAGGGCACTATTTCTCAAAGTTTCCAGTCTACCTTATGCCAGAAAGGGACGAGGTTAAAGCTAGAGACAGGAAAAACCCCTTCCTCCCCTACACAGTGCTGAGCTTTTTTCCCCTCAGAACTAAATGGCTGTGATTGTTCTTCCTTTTTTTGGGGGGGGGGGGGAGATCCAGATATTCTATGTATACTAGTTACATCAACTTGTATCAATATACAAGTTGACATTTAAAGAGAAAAAGAAAATATATTTTATTGTTGGTAAACCTCTTTTCTGTAGTAAAGCATTGTTGATAAGCTTCTAAGTAACAGCAAGCATTTAATCTGAAGACATTTTTAGAACTCATCGAATTTGCACTGTGGTTTAACTGAAACCACATGTACATAGCACAAAGCATAGAAGATACACTATAATAAAAGCAACTAAGATTCATATAGGATAATAACATTGAATAGGACTCTATTTATTTATTTATTTATTTGGTTATGAATATTCATGAGATACAAAGCTGATTGTCACCCCTCATGCCCATGATGTGAGGGCCAGATTCATACTGGCAGCATACCCATTACCACAAATTGCATTTGTACCCTGTGTCCCCCACCCAATTATCCCCAACCTCCCTCTCCCTCCCTCTTTCCCCCAACTCCACTTTGTAGCCCAAGGAATGTTCTCTCCCTCTGCAAGTCCAACGCACCACTGTGGTCTTTCTTTCCTTCCTTCATTCTCTCTTAGCTCCCGCATATGAGGGAGCACATGTGGTATTTATCCCTCTGTGCTTTGCTTACTTCACTCAGCATAAGTTTCTCCAACCTTATCCATATTGTTGTAAATGGGAGTATTTCATTCCTTTTTATGGCAGAGTAGTATTCCATGGTGTATATATACCACAGTTTCCTTATCCAGTCATCCACTGATGGACATTTAGGTTGGTTCCATGTCTTGGTTATTGTAAACAGAGTTGCGATGAACGTGGGAGTGCAGGTATCCCTTTGACAGGATGATTTTCATTTCTCTGGGTACATACCCAGAAGAGGGATTGCTGGATCGTATGGAAGATCTATCTATAATTGTTAGAGAAACATCCATACTGTTTTCCATAGTGGTTGTACTAATTTATAGTCCCACCAACAGTGTAGACACGCTCCCTTCTCTCCACACCCTCACCGGCATTTGTTATTCATCATCTTTTTGATTATAGCCAGTCTCACTGGTGTGAGGTGATATCTCAATGTAGTTTTAATTTGCATTTCCCTGATTACTAGTAATGTTGAGCATTTTTTCATGTACCTGTTGGCCATTGTATGTCTTCCTTTGAAAAAAAAATGTCTATTCAGCTCATTTGCCTATTTTTTTAATTGAGTTATATGTATTTTTACTGTTGCTTGAGTTCCTTGTATATCATGGATATTAATCCCTTGTCAGATGCATAGTTAGCAAAAATTTTCTGCCATTCCTTAGGTCCTCATTTCACTCTGTTGATTGTTTCCTTTGCTGTGCAGAAGCTTTTTAGTTTGACACAGTCCCATTTGTCTATTTTTTCTTTTACTTCTTGTGCTTTTGAGTTCATGTTCATAAAGTCTCTGCCCAGACCAAGTTGCTGAAGTTTTTCACCTATATTTTCCCTTAGTAATGTTACAGTTTCAGGTCTTTAATCCATTTTTAGTAGATTTTAGTGTATGGTGAGAACTGTATATCTAGTTTCATTCTTCTGCATATGGATATCCAGTTTTCCCAGCACCGCTTGTTGAAGAGGCAGTCTTTTCCCCAATGTAGATTTTTGTTGCCTTTGTCCAATATCAGTTGGCTGTAAGCCGGAAGGGTGATTTCTGGGTTCTCAATCCTACTCCACTCATCTGAATGTCTAGTTTTATACCAGTACCATGCTGTTTGGGTTACAATAGCTTTGTAGTATAATTTTAAGTCATGTAGTGTTATGCTTCCAGCTTTATTTATTTATTTATTTTTTGGCTCAGGATTGCTCTGGCTATTTGAGGTCTTTTGTTGTTCCATATGAAGGGTAAGATTGTTTTTTTTCATTTCTGCGAAGAATCTCATTGGTATTTTGATTGGGATTGAATTGAATCTGTAGATCACTTTAGGTGGTACAGACATTTTCACAATTTTAATTCTTCCAATCCAAAAGCATGGAATATCTTTCCATCTTTTCGTGTCTTCCTTAATTTCTTTCAGAAGTGGTTTGTAGTTCTCATTGTAGAAGTCTTTCAACTCCTTGGTTAAATTGATCCCTAGGTATTTGATTTTCTTCATGACAATTGTAAATGGGCTTACTTTCTTCATTTCTCTTCTGTTAATTCATTATTTGAGTATATAAAAGCAATTGATTTGGGGGCATTTATTTTGTATCCTGCAACATTACTGAAGTTACTAACCAGCTCTAGGAGTTTTTTGATTGAGTCTTTAGGTTTTTCTATATGGCATCATGTCATCTGCAAATAGGGAAAGTTTGACTTCATTTTTTCCCATTTGGTTTCCCTTTATTTCTTTCTCTTGCCTTTTTTGCTCTGGCTAGTACCTCCAGTACTATGTTAAGTAGAAGTAGTGAGAGTGGGTGTCCTTGTCTTGCTCCTGTTCTTAAAGGAAAGGGCCTCAGTTTTTCCCCATTCAGAATGATACTGGCAGTGGGCCTGTCATAAATGGCTTTTATTGTGTTGACATATTTTTTTTCTATGCCTACTTTGTTGAGAGTCTTTATCATGAGGGAATGTTGAATTTTGTCAAATGCTTTATCAGCATCTATTGAGATAATCATATGGTCTTCGTCCTTGAGTTTGTTGATGTGATTTATCACATTTATTGACTTTCTTATGTTGAACAATCCTTGCATCCCTGGGTTGAATCCCACTTCAACATAGTGTATAATTTTTTTAATAAGTTGCTGTATTCTGATTGCTAATATTTTGTTGAGGATTTTAGCATCTAGGTTCGTCAAGGATATTGTCCTGTAATTTTCTTTTTTTGTTATGTCTTTATCTGGTTTTGCTATCAGAGTTATGTTGGCCTCATAGAATGTGTTTGGGAGAGTAGCTTCTGTTTCAATTGTTTGGAATAGTTTGAGGAGAATTGGTATTAACTCCTCTTTACAAGTCTGATAGAATTCAGCTGTAAAGCCATCCAGACCTGGACTTTTCTTTGTTGGAAGATTGCTAATTACCGCTTCAGTCTCTTTGCTTGTTATTGGTCTGTTCGGGTTTTCTGTATCTTCTTGGTTCAGTCTTGGTAATTTGTATGTGTCTAGAAACTTATCCATATCTTCCAGATTTTCATATTTGTTGTCATACAGTTGTTTATAATAGTCTCTAATGATTGTTCTTATTGCAAGACTTACTTCACCTTTCCTCTCTCCCCAGTCTTTCACTAGAAGTTCCAGTGTCATTCCAGTGTCCATGACGACACAGGTACTTCATTATTTCTCTTGTACCTGTCACACACTGCCAACTCTCATACAGTACTTCTATCTTGGAGCAAACACAAGTTTTCTTGCATACTAAATATGCAACATGCAATGGTTTGCCAGACTTTAATACTTCATGGGTTACCAAAATTTAAAATAAAGCATTTGCTCACTACCGTAGAATAAACAACTTTTTACTTTGTCAAATAAAATCAGCAATTTATAAGAAGGCTATTTTTAACTACCAAAATTTAAAGAATATGATCTTAGAATACAAATATTAAATACTTTAGGTGTTAAAAAAAATAAAGGTACTAATGTGTCTGCATCGACCTTATGTGTGTGTGTATTGGGTAAAATCTTGACAAGCATTGGCCCCAGTCCTTAGGATCAGAGCTTGAGACGCTCTGTAATAGAATATGCAAGAGCCACCTGCCCAACAGTTCTCTTCCCCCAAATAACCCAGGTCAATTAGGAAACCCCACTATTATATTTGAATATCAGTTATCTTACTCACAGGTGAGAAAAGGAAGCTTATTTCCATTATCCAATCTTCACGGAAAACTTTGTTTAATTTGTGGATTGCCCACACCTCGTGTTTCTAGAATATGTGAATCTCCCAGACAAGCAAGCTTTCCACTTCTTTCTGGAACATGACATTTTACTAAATGTTTTTAGTACAGAAATACACATAGATAGATAAATTACAGTTTAATGCAAATCCATCAGATTTTGTATTCATATAAAATATGAACAATCTTCAAAACATTCATGGAAAGATTTTCGTTATTGTTCAATTTGATATTTCCATGTACTTTTTGAAGTACCCTTGTATATGCAGGTTTTTCTTCAGATTATTCTCATATAAATCTGGGACAGGAATGAGGTAGGGAAAGAGTTCTGGAAGAAATGAAGTCACTCTTTTAAGAAACATTGTACTTAAGGCCAAATCAAAAATTAAATCTTTAATTTTTTCTTTAGAGAAAAAATGGATATATCTACCTTTCTATTAAAGCAAGCACATCCTACACACATATACCATGCACTTTGGAATTATAAAATTAGTTTTCATTGCAAGTCAAAACTCTTTTTAAATATAACACACAAATTCAATTTGTGATTTAATTAAAAAACCTAAAAATATTCTGAATTTATTCAAGTACCTGATTTCTGAAACAGAAAAGACATTTTAACAAGTTTAAATCATAATATTAGTACACATTTATTCTACATAAATTGCTCAAATTTATACAGGTAATTTAAGACTCTGCTGTGTTGCTACTTATAACTTAGTCTTATTTTAAACTTTTGAAAATAATTTAATTTATGATGTGCAGTTTTGGGCACTAAGTAAAGAACACTTTATCACCCCAGATAAAAATTCTATAGGGAACATTCTACAAACACTGGGCTGATGATCTTCCAGTGTAGGGGTTGAGATTATCAAACAGACATGGTTTATAAGAGAAACTAACAGATACTGAAAGTGGTTAGAGAAAACCTGTGCATTAGAGTTAGCTGCCAAATAAGGTGGTCCACAAGCACTTTCTCTAGGCACTGAAAAGTGTAATGAAGTTTTCAGCCAAAAGAAGCACAGTTCACACTTCACATGTGTTTACACTTCTCATATAACACCAATTATAATTCCTGAATTCCTCAAAAACACTTCTACCCCTCTTTAAATCAGAATAAAGCAACACCACTGTGAGAAATAAATTTTATGAATAAAGACGTTCAGTTTGGGGGACTGAGAGAAAACATTCTAAAGTTTTGATCCTTATCCAGAGATATTCAATATAATGTACTCACCTTCTCCATTAAATCACAGGATACCAAAATCACTGGCCTACCAGTTAGCCATAAACTAGTAAGTAGTGAAGGAAAATGCAGAACATCATATAAGTTCCTTTGAGATGTATTTTTAAAACACAAATGTTTTTAAATTATTGAATGTGACTGTGATCACACTTATACTACCAACCAAATGGTAAAATTGAGTAATATTTTGGAAAACAAGAAAAACATTCTGGAAAGTTGTGCTGATTTTCAAGCTCCTATAAATCGTAATGTGCCATAAGAGGGTGGGAGAGGAATTCACGAACAAGTCTTGCATCCACAGTGGTAGAATTTGATATTCTTTCTAGAGTTTTTGTCATATAGGGATTGTTTAATTCTTGTCTACATCACCGTGTCCCTGCACTGACATGCATTAAACATACAAACGCACACAAAAAGCAAAAGACTAAGATCATGTAATTACAACATAATGTGATAAATTAGAGTAAATTTCAATGTGGGGTTTTTTTTGCATAAAATATACTCTAATGTGAATTTTAGTATGATATGATAAAAATAATTCTAGGTTGGTTGCTGGCAATTTAATTTATAACACTATCTTATAAACTTTAACTTTTGGAAGCTTTGTCCTTGTATTTTTAAAATCTTTTTATTAAGTATCTCAACAGCTTTCAACACTATTTGAAATTAAAATGAGGACAATGATTAGCACTTTGTTACTGTTAAATAAAAATTTGTTGATTGAATAAAAATAATAAAAACATTACTTCACAATATTAATCAATTTAATTATCTGAACCTTCATTTTCATAAGTGTTTCTCATGTAGCACTTCATTAGAGAATATAAATTATACTCAAGTCTACATAATGTTAAATATGCTAATAAATAACTAAGATTAATTCAGGTTTGCATTTTCTCATTTGTAAATTTATGGTTTGAGAATAAACAACCTACAGTGATGTTTAAAATTATTTTCAATAATTTATACTTAAGAAAATATGAAAAGAGTTTCCAGTTCTACAATGGTTTCAGTTCATGAAAACCCATTCTTTCCAGTAATGACACCTAAAATCTCAGTACAAAATACAAAAGCAACACTTCAAAATATAATCAAAAGCAGGTTTGATTGTGACGTAAAGTCAAAATTTAGATAAGTAACCCATACAGAAATAAATTTTCTATTTTTATGTATTTTATTGTTTACTTTGCCATGTATTTGACCCAAGGCTAGGATCTAGTTGCAGAGAAGTGAAGCAATTTAGAGAGAATAAAACTACGACAGAAATACCACCTTTTGTTCCAGAGGAACCAGGATCCTCTGGAGGCAAAGAATGTAGAACAATCCCAAAGGAGAGCTGGAAGAGACTTCCTAATTCTATGTGTGAACCCACAAATGTATTAGCCTAATACCTAAGCTCAGAGCATAGGCCAGACTCAACAACATAATGAAGACTTTGAACACTCAACCGAAATTTGGACCACTTCACATCAGTCTCAGTCTAACCCCTGGATAATGCATAAGTACAACAGATCAAAACCAACATAGCAAAGACAGAGCAGTAAAGGAAAGCAAACATAAAATTAAGAAAAAATAAAAATAGTGCAAACTCTCAGCAGTGAAAAAGAAAATATAAAAAAAGAACCAAATGGGAAATCTGGATCTGAATAATACAGCACGTGGGAGTTTGGGGGAGAATCATGGAATCATCTCAGTAACAAAAGTTAGGCAACAGAATAAAGAGATAGTTAACAAAAGATCCACAAATAGATTTTTTTTTCAATTTGAAGAACAGAGAAGAAAAATATTAAACAAATTAACAGATCATATGATATCCATAAGAAACTATTAAAAAGTCTAACATGCTTATATTGGAGTCTCAGAAAAAAAAATGGGAAAGGTATTGGCATACCAAAAAAATATTTGTGTGTACATATATACTTGTTTTATACATTCTATTGGACTATGGACTATTGTCTTGTAAGAGAGCTCATTGTACCTTTGTGCAGTTTCACTGAATTTTCTTCTGTAATCGAGAACACGTGCATAGCATACCTTATAATGTACCTGTAACTGTTCATTGGTTGATTCATTCTGAAGCAATGATGTTCGATTTATGTAGGCCTCTGCCCGAACTGGATCTTCATCCTCCAGGTATAGCCTAGCAATCTTCAGGTCAGTCTCCAGTTTATAATCTACATTGCACTGTTTTTGTCCTGCTTCCAAAGGAGTTCCCACCAACACTTGGGCTGCATTTCATGTATAAACATGCTGACATACACATGCATATATGAAATGATGGCTGAAAATGTAGTAACTGTGGTCACACACATACATTTACAGATTCCAGAAGCCTGGGATTCTAAACAGGATAAACTCAAAGAAAGCTCCACCTAGATACATCATAATAAAACTGCTGAAAACCAAATATGTATTTTTTAAAAATTATCGAAAGCAACTAGAATATTGACAAAGTACAGTGATTGTAAATTTTTATCAGAAAACATTCTGAATAGAAGACAATGGACCAACATCTTTAAAATGCTTAAATAAAATAACTGTCTACTTAGAATTTTATATTCAGTGAAAATATCCTTTAGGTATGAAATGAAAATAAAGACATTCTCTGATGAAGATCATTTATTTCTGGAAAACCTACTGTACTGGGAATGCTAATAGCAGTCCATTCAGATAAAAGTAAATTATATCAGAGGGATTCTTGGATCTTCAAGAATGAGACGAGAACAAGAGAAATAGAAATATTTTGGTAAATATAAAAGACTATTTTACCACTTGTGTTCTTTAAAATATTTATGAATGTTTAAAGCAAAAACTATAAAAATATCTGGTGGCATTTTCAGCGCATGTAGATTTATACTTACAACAGCTACAACCTTTAACGTTAAATGGTGGGTTAAAAAGACCTATATGTTGTTACACATTCAACAGTGTAAATGAGATGGTACAATATTAACCCATAGAAGACTATGAAATTTTATGTGTATATATTGCAATCATTACAGTAACAAGAAAAAAAAAAGCTAGTAGTTACGATGATATACTAACATTATATATACAAATAATCCAAAAGAAAATGGAAAAAGAGTAGAGGTACACAAAACAAAGGAGACAAAAATGAAACAAATAATAAAATTATAAATCTAAATCTTAACCTACCAATATTTACATTAAAAGCTATTCTTCTAAAGACTCCAATTTAATGCTAAAAGTAAAGTAGATAAAAAAGCAAGACCCTCCAATGTGTTGCCTAAAAAAGACAAATTTAAATACAAAGACAAAAATAAGTTGAAAGTGAACAAATAAAATATAATTAATCTCTTCTTTAGTGGTATTGCAGAATATATGATTCTGTTAAAATTATGCCTATTATAATTAATTTTTAAAAATTCTCTTTTCTCTTTTTAGATTATAAATTGGCCACATGTGAAAATGGGCAATAATACCAAAACTAAAATTGAAACTGAAAGTCTCATATAGCCAGGGTAGGTATGAAGGGAGTGAGAGGTCTACACTGTACCATTACTTATCCCTCACCCCAATACCTACCCTCCTCAGGCACTGTATTAGGCAAAACAGGATACATTTTCAAAATTCATTTTTGTTGTATATGAATATACTTCAAACAGTTTGTGGAATAACAGAATTAAAAGATAATATGGATCTTTCCACAAACATTTTGCAGACCCCTTGTATATTTAAGGTGTACAACACGATGTTTTGATGTACATAGTGAAATGATTACGACAGTCAAATAAATTAACATATCCATTGCCTTTCTTAGTTTTTTTCACATTTTTTTTGTATGTGTGGTAACAGCATCTAAAAATCTACTCTCAGCAAATTTTCAATATGTAATACCATATTGTTAACTATAGTCCTCTTTCTTTACATTCTATCTCTAGGCTCATTCATCCTACATAACTGCAAGTTTGTACACTTTGTCCTGCACCTTTTCCTTTCTTTCCCCTCCCCAGCCCTGGTAACCACTATTCTACTCTTTGTTTCTATATATTCAACTTCATTTTAGATTCCACATATAAGTGAGATCATGCAGTATTTTTCCTTCCACTCCTGCCTTATTTCACTTAGCATAATGTCCTTCATAACTTGTTAAAGCAATGATTTTACATTTTGATAGGGATATGTAAAAATTTGCATCCCAAATAATACTGTCAAAATCTCTAAATCAAAGTATGAAAATTAATACAATACTGTCAAAATTTCAGGACAAATGAAATCAATTATGTCTAAATCCTAAAATAATTTTCGCAGTGCAGAAAATGATAGCATTGACTCAACGAAAATTATTGTATCACTTAGTGAATAGAAGGAAAAGTCAATTTAAAATTATGAAATGTACTCATGTGATCATTTCAAATATGCTGTTTATTATTGGCAAGTAAAAATGAATATAAAATATGAGTCTTCTGTATGAGAATACACATAGGATTGCTAACTATTTGAAATCACTACTCTCAGGTCTTTATTAAAATGTGAAGAAAAATCACCAAAGCCATTTTGAAGTAAGAGGTATTTGTTTCCCAGAAGCAAATATAATAAAAGTATGATAAAATAAGCCAAAAAAGTCTACCTTGAAGTTTACTTCAGGATTGGATTTGATATCACCTTGAAATTTAAAGCTTACACAACTGATGAAAATGTATTGAAGCCATAGGCTAAAGCTACGGGCAAATGTATTTCAGGTTGAAAAAAAGCAATCAAGCTTGAAAATATACTCTCATGAAATGACAGGGTCAAAGATGTGTTATAAATTTTTCAAAAGTCCTACTAGAACAAATGAATTGAGAAAATGATATTAAGCTGGCAATTTTCTTTATAGTTGGCTGATTAAATCAGAAGCAAGGATGGGAGTTAATTGGCTATTTCAATGGTTAATTTCCCCTATATTTATAAAGATGATAAACTCTAAATTATTTTATTTGATTTTTTTTTATTTATGGCTGATAAGAAATTGGCGGAGAAATTTTCTACAAGAGATGTGATATTTTGTGT
This sequence comes from Cynocephalus volans, assembly GCF_027409185.1. Classification (NCBI taxonomy): domain Eukaryota; kingdom Metazoa; phylum Chordata; class Mammalia; order Dermoptera; family Cynocephalidae; genus Cynocephalus; species Cynocephalus volans. Next base: position 142,149,401 of record NC_084468.1, on the reverse strand, counting down.
TTGGTTGTTACTCTTTGACAAGGTATTGGCTAAAAGAAAATGTGTGATGTGTGCCAAATTTAAGGCCAACACATTTGTGGGAAGGCATGAGTTCCAGTTCAGCAGCAGTAAGTTTCAAAAAGATAGTTACATGTTTTAGTCTAGTTATCTTGGCTTAAGATATCAACTTTGGAATAGAAGAGAGAGCTTTAGAGATTGTTTTAAGACCACAGGAATGAAAGACAAACTAGAGAAGAAGGTGCAGAAAGAAAAGAGCACTGAGAAATTCAAATATTTAAGATTCAAGTAAAGGAAAAAAGTGAAGGGCACTGAAAGCTTCATGCCCATAAAGAGGGGGAACAACCAGAAGTCAGTGCCAACACAGAAGCAAAATGGGAAATTTACAAAGAGGGATATGGTGACTTAAAGCCATATTTCAATGACTCCTTTATTCAAAGATAATTAAATTATTATAAATAACTAATTAGTAAAGTAATGCAAAAATGCAACAGCAATGACCAAAGGGGATGGATTGTCCAGGACAAGAAAAAAAATAGGTGAGGGCTAGGTTTAGAACAACTCTATATAGTTACTAAATCTGATTTCTGTAGAATCACTAAGTAGGGAGAGGTGAATGTACAAATTTCTCATATAACTTATTAACAAATCTCTACTTCCAGAGTGTATACTATTTAGAATTGAAAAAAAGAGCCATGGGAACAACTAAAACTAAAAGAAAAAAAATTGAACAATGAAAACAAAGTTAAGAAAGGAAATTACATGTGATAACTCTAATATGTAGTTAATATAATCACTAAAAGAATTAATGTGTTGAACTGTCTCTGCAATAAAATTCATCTAACTGGAGAAAATAAGAAGCCATCATTTAAGTCTCTGGGAATTTAAAGCCTCTGGAAGAGAGGATATAGCAAAGGGAGAAACATTCATTCAAGAAAATCTACTAAATCTCAGCCAAAACAGTGAGAATTTGTGGCATTTAAGCCAGAATCTTTGATATCTTTGATTGGTGAGTATTGTCTTAGATGGATTTTCTATTAAGGTGCAATTTTAGAAAGCAGGGAATACTTTCTGATTGGCTTATAAGTATGTTTGGTAGTCTTTGATTAGGCCGCTATTTCCTGATCCTTACCTGGAGACTTTTCAGTCAGCGTAGGCTCACATTGGTTTTACTGTTTCAATGGGAAGAAATTCTCATACTAGGCTTTGGGATCTGAGTCACACATAAGCAATTCTTGGGTTCCCACTTTTGGTCGTTCTTCAGGCATTCCATAGGGTTTGAGAAGTTGACCATTATTTGAGTTCTTGTGGTATCTCCAGATAATCAATTCTGGGTTTGATAAGCAGATTAAAATTCAGAGAAACTGGGTTTCAGTGCTGGCTTTCTAGTATTGGCTTTTGTTACTATGACAAATTTGAGTAAGCCACGAAGTATAGAGTTGATCTTCTTGTCTATGAAATGAGTAGTTGGATGAACTGACCTCTGTCCCACTTCCTGAATTTAAAATTCAAGGAATTCATCACTTAACCATAGATTTACATGGTAAATTTGTTGTACCCAATCATTTTATTAAAGTTGCTGCTAAATGTAAAACTGAGCTTTTACTTCAGTATTTTCAAGCAGATTTAATTCAAGCACTCTAGGTTGCATAGTCCCCTGAAATATTTCCACTGAAATTTTTCACTCTGTTCAATGATTCCAAGTATTTTAACTCTAACTTAATTTGCTAAAGGGTGAGAAATCATCCTAATTATCATGTAAGTCAAGATGGTTGTATTCTTTTTTATTGTTTTTGTTTATAGCTTAGCTTTGAAACACTGATGTCTTTTATATGCTTTCGTATTTTCATTCATTACATACTTCTAACATGAGCAAAAATGTTATAAAGTCTTATTTTTCATGCTAATGAGCAACTCTGTTGAGTGAATCAGTATAAGGGATGTTGCCAATTTGACATCTAATTCAGTGATTCTAAATTTTCGTTTATTAAACAAAGTCAAAAATTTGTTGCTCTTTTTTAGAGGTCCTGTTGAGTCATTTTTTACTTTTTTGAAATCTTTGTCATAACATGAATGCTTAAATGTCAAGCAATCATTTGATATAAATTATTCAGCTTATATGAAATATATAAATACTTACTCTCCTTAAAGAGAAAACTGGTATGGTGATCACAGATGAAAAATATATTCATGCAAATGTTTAAATTATTTTTCATATTTTACAGATAAAATGTGAAGTAAAATTGTTTTCTACTTTTACTAATTTTGCTAACATTTTCTCACAACATAAAATCTGGCAGCATGTAAAACTGAAGCTTTTCTTGCCACCATTTATTTTTAATAGTACACATGTCTCTGATCCTTATAATTTTAGACTTAGGTAGAAACAATCAATTTTCACTCAGAAAAAAAGTATATCCAAAGAGAACATTAATCCACATACATTTAGAAATCGTTTCCCTTTTAAGCCTAAAGATCAATTATTAACGTCAAACTAAAAAATTTACCAAAGGCTTATCAAATTGAAAACTGAAAACTTGGCATATTTCCTGGAATGGAATTTGTATGTTGGAATTGTTATCTGACTTCAATGCACATTTAAACTGCATTTTTGCACATTAAAAATAATAATAATAAATAAAATAAGAAAACACAAAATGTATTGCCTTTTCAGTGAGGAAAATAAACAGAACAACGGCTGTCAACTTTTGTATTTAAGGAATTACATAACCTTGTATCATATTGAGAATTATTCACTTGAGAAATGGTAAGATACATTGAATTATATTGTCACAGCTTTTCAATCTTTGCATTTAATTCTAGCCTCTAACTCTAACTCTTCCAGTATTTTTGATCCCTTCTATCCTCTTAAGTCCTTCTTTTTGTTTTAAGGGATGCAATGAAGTGAATGCTAACTCTATAGCTGATATGTAAAGAGGAAAGACATTTGGATAAAAGCAACTAACTCAAAGGGTCATGAGATAGGCAAAATCAATTCATAGTTATATGATGAGATGAGCTCTAATGTAACGTACTCAGACTCTTTAGGCAAACATCTCAATCTGCTGATTAACATTTCATTCCTTGGATGATGTCATGAAAACTTGAGCCTGTCAGTGGTGATGATACTTGTGCTTTCTTGGACTAGTCTTAGCTACTTCACCAACAATCAATTCTCTTGCTAAAGCAGAATCACAGCCATTCTGTTAAAACAGTAGCACATTCCTTCTTATTAGGAAAGCACATACGTATGAAAGTAGTATAAAAATCTTAAAACTATTCGACCATTATTTTAAACAATTGTCTAAAATAAATGATAGGTTTTTTAATTTATAATTTTATTTTACTTTATTTTATTTGCAATAAAGGCAAATTTCAGAATCCCCAATGACTTTGTTTCAAAATGTCTCCTTTAGACAAAATCATAAATAACACACTTTAGAATGATGTTCTAGCTTCTTCCACAGTATATTTCTCTCACCCATAAATGTCCTATATCTTTTACCCAAAAAGAATTGTCAAAAAGTTACACTTAGGGGCCAGTCCCGTGGCTCACTCGGGAGAGTGTGGCACTGGTAGTGCTGAGGCCACGGGTTCGGATCCTGTATAGGGATGGCTGGTGGAGCATGGTGCAGACAACACCGTGCCGAGGGTTGTGATCCCTTTACCGGTCAGGAAAAAAAAAAAAAAAAAGTTACACTTAGAATATATTCAGGTAGTGGTCATAATCCTCTAGAGTTTGTTGCAATTTTAATAAATAATGAAAATACACCCTTTCTTTCTAACCAAATTCTGAAACAAGTGAAAGATAATCAGGAGTCAGGCAGATGGGAAGAAAATGCTAGTAAATTTGTTTTGTTCCCCCCCCCCCGCCCCCCGATAGAGCTGTTTTAGATCATAGCCTAAGTGTGCAGGGGGAAAAAATGGGCTTGCTAGTACTAAACATCAAAATGATAGACTTTTTCACCAGTCACAGGCAGCACTAGACAATGAAAGGGCTTTCTATCAAAGAGTAGGGCCCTTTTACTGCTAAGTTTAATGCAAAATAAAGAGCAGCCCAGATCACATGCTCTCTGCAAATAGAAAGATCTCTTAAAAGGGAGGATTTGATCCATATTTACTGTGGAATTTGTGTTATCCTCATTAGTGAGGTAAGTCAGTACCTGAAAGACTAAGCGTCCATGAGTTTTTTTACTATTGGATCTCCCTCTGCTTGGAAGTAATCACGAGAAATGAAGAAGTATCCTCTCAAAAAGGATACTTATTCCCCAGCTTTTTTGTTCTTTTAATCCATGGTGCTCAACCCTTAAGGTTATGATCACGAAGGATGATTTAGTCTATTGGAACAGAGAAAGAAGAGACTCAAAATAAAGCACGGCTTCTTTATAAATGCTTTTATTTTATTTTATTTTATTTTTTTTTAAATTATTTATTTTTTTAATTTTATTTTGTCGATATACATTGTAGCTGATTATTGCTCCCCATCACCAAAACCTCCCTCCCTTCTCCCTCCCCCCCTCCCCCCCAACAATGTCTTTTCTGTTTGCTTGTTGTATCAACTTCAAATAATTGTGGTTGTTATATCTTCTTCCCCCCCGGTTTGTGTGTGTGTGTGTGTGTGTGTGTGTGTGTGTGAATTTATATATTAATTTTTAGCTCCCTCCAATAAGTGAGAACATGTGGTATTTCTCTTTCTGTGCCTGACTTGTTTCACTTAATATAATTCTCTCAAGGTCCATCCATGTTGTTGCAAATGGCAGTATTTCATTCGTTTTTATAGCTGAGTAGTATTCCATTGTGTAGATGTACCACATTTTCCGTATCCACTCATCTGATGATGGGCATTTGGGCTGGTTCCAACTCTTGGGTAGAGAATGACCTTTCTATGTTTGCTTTTAGAAAACATAACAGCCTGAACCGGATTATTAATTCAGCGAGTTAAGTTACCTGAAAGGTCATTCTCTACCCAGAGCTGAAATTTTATTCCCTCTTTATATCTCCCATTCTAATTTTTTTCTAGCCATATTGTTCAATATAGCCTACCAGATGCCCTTCAATGAAATCAAACTTCACAAAAATACTCCAATACAATGCACCAAAAAATGTTATCCCACATTTGAATTAATTGCTTCCCATTATAAAATTCTCATAAAGGAATTAAAGCTACAAATTAAATTCTGTTGAGAATTAAAGCCCAAATGAATTTAAGTCCAAAGCCAAATTCTCATTTCATACTGACTTGAAGTTACAAAAAAGAAAGTCCAAATGTAGTCTACCTAATTTATTAATGAATTTGATGTCGTCTCGAAAGATTATCAATGCTTGAGTAGACTTTTTTATTCTTTTTGTCTAGGTGATGCCTAAACTATCTCTAAATTATATGAATATGTGTAACCAAGGTCCAATCCTTAGTGATCACAGCAGAGACTCAGTCGTATCTGAATTTAAAAAGATAAACACAGAAAAATATGATCTTAGTATTTTAGTATGCTGTCTCTGCTACTTAACCCAAATTGATGTTCATGATACTTGATTAATTGGATATGTAGGTTTTGTGTGTGTGTGTGTGTGTGTGTAGTGGTGAAGGCTAGCACTGAGAGTGCATTTGAGCCATTTCTGCCTTCTTTTTGAGTTTGTAAGTTTAATGTGAAGGCAGTTTCAGTCACTGGGTCTTAACTGAGGTACCTTTTACTTTCCTTTGTGTGTATTCAGAATTCTCCACTTGCATCTTACATTTGAGCTTTTTGTTTCTGACACTCAAGTGTTGTGTAATCCCAGCATTTGTTTTGGCTTAAGAATTATCCTCCGAGGTTTCCTAAACTGAATCTTCTATTGATGCCTCTGAAGCGTATGTCCCAGAGTCTTAAGGAGAATCAACATCCCTGCCATGTACTCCTCAAAACACTGTTTAATTTGGATCTTTAAACTCCAAAGCTATGGTAATAGATTATATTATTAGTCAATGCAAATCCCAAGCAAGTATAGGCCATGTCAAAAGGGGTGAATATTGAGCCTGTGAACAAGCCACAGAAACCCAGTCATCTTCCACAGTGTTTGCTCTAGTTCCTGAACAAAGACCACAGTATGTCATAGCCCACCTAACTCTGCCTACATACACCTAGATTTGCAATTTGAACCTAGAAGCTTACCAAAGTTCTTTTGCTCAGGCCGAAGTCAGGTGGCTTGACATGGGATATCCCCATTCTACAGATATGGCTAATAATACAGGAAAGCAACAGCTTTTTTTCTTATTATTATTTTTTGTCAATGTGTATTACAAAATTCTAATCCAAATTCTCTTTCACCTACAAGATACTCTAGGCTATACTTGTTTAATTTAAGGTCAAGCTGCAGCAGCCTGCACTGTAAGGCCACAAGCCTGTTTTTTTACCTTCTTGCCATTTGACTCTCTTCTAATGCATCCCTCTCTTTATAAAAATGAATACTGGCTTATATTAAAAAGAGCCATAAGGTATAGGTAAGTGCCAGCATCAAAATCCCATGTGGTCCACTGGCTTAAAGTCTAAAGTTTAAGGTTGCAACACTTAGAAGCCAACAATGCAACTGAGAAAGCAGCCACATGGCACAATATAAGCCACTATAAACCCTCCAGGCAAAACAACACTACTGTTCTAACTATAACAATAAATCTTTGTTGCCTTTCTTAGTTCAGCTACCTCAATGCTTAAATTCCCTTCTCTGGCATCACCAAAGAACTTTGATCCGTGCAATTCTCTCTCCCCTTAAGTTTCAAAGTTCCTTGATTGATACACAAGTTACTAATATTTCACCTTTGATTTGAGCTTATTTTCCCCAAACTGTAGGATTCCTCTGCTGAGGGTCTTTCCCTATAAAATCTAAAGGGCTAAACAACATAACAAAATTGAGACCAAAATAGCACATTTAATACCGGCTGCATACGAGACAAGTATGAGCTTCAAATGGTGAACTGCAGAATTAGGCAGACAACCCATCCAGACAGTCCAACTGAGAGCCCCCAGGCATCTACCAATTAGACAGAGCCTTGACTTCTAAGCCTCTTTTGGTTGAGAGTAAATCAGAAGACCTGTTCTCCACAGGCAGGAAGCTTCACAGAGTGGAATAACTGACATACCCAGTGTTCTGTACCATGTCAAAATAGCACATGATCATTCCATTTCCCTAGGAGAAGAGTGGGTGAGGAGTGAGGCAACAGAGAAAATGCAAGTCCTTGCACATGGAAGAAAATATGAGGGATTGGGAGTAAGTGTTTCCTCGAATAGGAATAATGAAAAAAATGTCACAGGTCAGATTTTAAATAAGGACTGCAATGTCCACAGAAGGAAATTTAATTTTACACAGCATAGACTTCATGGAATTGCTGGAGCTCAAGCAAGGAGAGCTCATATCAATCAGATGAACTCTCACATTCATGTATTTGTTCTTAGAACTTGTGTTGTTAGAAGCTGGTGATTCAGATGAATAATAAATGGTCTTTGATTTCTAGGAGCTCATGACAATGACAATAGAGATAAAACTCCATATATTTGGGTCATAGCATTACACAAACAACTTTTTATAACTTTCCTTTACCAAAAAGATATTTTTAAAACAATACATAAAAATATAAAATGAAAACAACAGAGGGGTTGAATTATCAATGGTTATAATACATGTCCCAGTTCTTTCATCTCTGCAAAGGCATTTGTAGGCATTTTTAATGTCACTGAAATAATACACAATTTTGGAGTTCCCATACAGTGATCAAATGGAGGGGTTGTCTGCCTAATTCTGTGGTTCAGAATTAGAAGCCCATTGCTGCTTTATACCTAAGACACATCTTCCAACCAAGTAGATAATAAAGATAAAAAGAACTATAAGATGTTATAACCCTAAACAACAAAAATGATAAGAAATATTTTGGAAACTTTGTATCATAATTCAGATTAGAAAATACTACAATTTAATATAGATGCTACTGTTTATTTGTACAAAGGTCAAAGGTCCAGAAGATTTCTTAGTGCTAAAATCACACACTAATTATGCTATGTTATATATGTTTTTATCTATGTGTGATAATGGTATTTTCTAAAAAATCGTATATTCAGTGGTGTAGGCCTTTATAATTCTTAACAACTCTTTTGGTAACCTCATGAGTCTGAGAGAAAAACAAAATAACCCTCCTGATATGTTAAACAGAATTTACATAAGATAACCATTTTTTACAGCATAGTAAAACTAATTCTTCTCATGGTTAACATTAGAAAATCTGCACGAATTTTTAATAGAAGATTTGCACTTAGAAATAGGAAAATTTTTGCAGGGGGGGAAATAAGAGGCTATTTTAAGAAAAATTGTAAGAGAAAAAGAATGTTATCTGCGAACCATACTGAGAGGGATTTGACAGGATCCTTCTCTTTCATACTCATTGGTTCTCATATCTTTCTGTAGTCAAGCCATCTTAGCGATATAGGAGAAATCAATACTGACATCAATCATCTAACAAATTTTTACTGAACACTACTTAAAGCAATAGGGGAGGAAGCAGCTGTGAAGAAATTGGATATAAAATGTAAATGACAACCTACTTGCTCCCAAGATGCTTTAACCACATACTGAAATTGAGAGAAGAGCTTCATGCAATTGGCAGAAGAGGTAGTACAGGGGTTGCAAAATCTCCTGCTCTGTGATCCAAGCAGGTTACATGAAAGCATGAAGCAGACGGATGTCAAGACAACGAAATAGTAGAAAATGTGATAAATTCAGAGTGTGTGCCATCCTCGATTATTCACTTTCAATTTCTAATGCTGTTTAGCTGAACAAATACATTTCAGGGTTTCTTCCAAGAAGTTACAAAGTTTCCCAAGAGTTACAAAGCTCCATTTACTAATGATTAGATATGGAAACACATATTCCATGGACAAGTTGGGTAGACCTGCCAGGGTATAATGGCCTAATAAAAGTGCCCAAGTTGTAGCCAAAAAGAAACAAAGTCAAACAGAGCCTGATGTGCTGATATGCCTCACTGAGTTCTGTCCCTTTTCCAGACTCAACATCACGAGCCCGTTCCATGTCCACATCAGCTAACCAATGAAGCTTAATTTTTACCTCGCTCTCTAAATCCTGATTGCAAGGAACTGGGCAATATACTGACAAGAACTGTTCATTCAACCCATTGTAATCAGATTTACTCTATCTAAAACAAAAAAGGCCTTATAGTTATTTAAGTATGTAAGAAAAATACTTTTTAGTAGGTGGATTTCTTTCTAGGCTTCCCTCAGACCAAGTAATGGCCTAATAAAAGGATTTAAGAGAACATTACTCCAAAGAGTTTTTGAATTAGTGAGAGTTAAGACATATTTTATCACCTCTATTTCACTCAGAGTAGAATGCATGAATAAAACATCCAATTTTAAGCTGTAATATATTCTGTAGCATTTTAGTCAGGGTAAATGATAAATGACATCACAAATGTGCAACTTCTATTGCTGATAGAACTGATGCTACAGTCTCCCCACCAATTTTTCATATATGTATTTGAGCAGAGTATCTTCTGCAATTTGACTTTTGTTTTGAAGTGGCCTCTTGGAGCAAAGACAAAATGCTATACCCAAAACGCTATGAAAATAAAAGATGGTTTTTGAGAAACTTAATTGACAGGCCTGCAGTCAAATTAAATATGGTCATCATTTCAAGGAGATGGAACAGAGAATAGTTAGTTTCTTAACAGAGTGGCAACTCCTTCCTGTTTTAGTTTACTATTGCTATTGTAACAAATCACCACAAACTTAGTATCTTAAAATGGTGCAAATTTATCCTCTTACAGTTCTAGAGGTCAGAAGTATAAAATCAAGGTATCAACAGGACTTTCTTCCTTCTGGAGACTGAAGAGGAAAATCTGTCTCCTTGCCTTTTTTAGCTTCTAGAGGCCAGAAACATTCCATGGTTCAGAGCTGCTTTCTCCATCTTCAAAGTACATCAATCCACCCTCTAGTTCCATCTTGAAAACTTCTCCCTCTGGTTATGATTCTCTAACCTCCTCTTATAAGGACGCTTGAGATTACACTGGCCCACCCAGATAACCCATGATAATCTCTCCATCTCAAGATATTTAACTAAATCACATCTTTAAAGTGCCTCTTCCTATGTAAGGCAACATATTCACAGGTTGTGGGGTGGAGATTAAGACATGAACATCTTTGGATGGCTATCATTCAGTCTATCACACTAATTGTATAGCTAACTATCTTCTTCATTGTTTTATTTTAAGGGATTGCAAAGTAGAAGGCAAATTGTTGGCATTCAATAAGTGTTTGTTGAGTGAATGAAGTCTGCCATATCTTGGGGGTACAATAGTTAGCAACACCACATGTAATGGGATCCAAGCAGAAGAAGGAACTGGATCAATAAGAGTATTTCAGTAGGAGACTCTGCTGTGTGAAGAAGAGTTGGGTGGAACCCACTTTGCAGCATCCTAAACAAGCTGGTTCTTACTTCCTAACAGTGAGAATGTAGGACACATTTTATGCATCTATCCTCACTACTGTAAAAAATAATATTATATATAACAAAATAGTGTAGCCAAAAAAAGACTATGCAACCAATTAATTTTTACTTCCCTTGACCCAATTTCTTTATTAAATTGATTTTTTTTAATCACAAAGCTTGTAATTATAGGAATATTAGGAAAAAGAGCCAAGTCTGTTCACCCCCCTCAAAAAAACCCATATCCTCCCAGATAATTTATTTTTTCTTTTTAACACGAAGATTAATCATATTATTTTAAGTGGCTAATAGAAAATAAATGCATAAAGTAAACTTATTAAAGGCCCTTGTTTTCATTTTGCCCTCTTTCAAGTACCCAGAAAATAAAATCACTTTTAATTATTTTGTTAGTGTCCTATAAAATGTTTTCTTTCTATATATGCAGAGATTTTTGTTGTTTTTTTTTAAACAAAATAGGATAATACAATACATTCTATTTTAAACTTCATATTTTGTAACAATGAATTAATCCTGAATATATTCCCTCACAGAAATACTTAGAACTACTTCATCCTATTTATTAGACATTTAGAATTGCATTATATCAATAGAGAGTGACAGACCTTACTTTATGATTTTCCTTGCCTTTACTAGATCTTCACTAACATTGGATATAATTATATTAAAATAATATATTATACAATATCTTTTAATTTGTACTTGGTTATCAGGAAATTTGAACTTTCTGTGTGTGTGTGCATGCATGTGTTTTCTTTCAGAATAAAATAAATAAGTGTAGATATTAAACACCAATATTAATACTTGATGAGAATGAAATTATGTAAGAAATATAATTTTCTGGAAGCAAAAGGGGCTTCACAGGCTGATGAAGACAGAAGTTTGTCATGGATGTGTTGATCAAATTGTTGCTGGACTTTGCTGCCCATTACAGAGGGCCTGGGTTAACCCGGCACTGTGAGGTGGGGATGCAACAAGCAATTCAGATAGTGTTTTGTTTCTTGGTGTCTCCTCTAGAAGGAAGGGGAGAGAGTTTGGTGAGTTCTCAAAGCTGGTTTAGGGATTTGGGAGGATGGAGAACAGTACAAGATTGAGTTGTTCTCTCCACCAAGAGTGAGGACAAAGGTTGCAAGAATCCCTAAAGCTGGGCCTTGGGTAGACCAACCTTATTAGGCTTGTGTGTTGCTCCCTCCTCCAAACGAGAGGAGACAGATGTCATTAATTCAAAGTTAAGTAAGGCTTTGGGTGGAGACGCATATATGCCTCTGAGACCTGAATGCAAATGTGTCACACAACTATAGAGTGATTTCTTCCCTGGTCCCATTAATTTCTCTCTCCCCATCTACCCTGACCTCAACTGCCTTGTAGATTCAGAATGTGGCTGAAGTCAACCTGTCCACAATGGGACCAGCAGTGCTACACACTTTCTGATTTTACAGGGGAACATCATGGAGGCTAGAGATTTGAATAGTTACAGCTCTGTTGGATACAGACATCTAGGTACCTAATCTCATGGAGGAAAGGAAGCTGGCCATATGGATGGCCAAAATGCTGACAACTATAGGGTAGAACTATGTGGTGTGTGAGAGGGCAGAAAGAACCCCTTGAGCCCTGGGCATTCCCAGACAGCAAGCAGTGGGAAGACATGAGTCCTAGGACAAGAAGTGAGGGAGACAGAGAGAAAGACAGACACAGAAAGAGATTGACAGAGACAGAGACAGAGACAGAGACAGACAGAAACAGCGACAGAAAGAATGAAACTACCTGACCTCTGCTGCAGCACACCCTTGCATTCCCAGATTCCCAGCTGGGAGATAACAGTAGGCTGCAATTTTAAGTTTTAAAATGCTATCTTAACAGCCAGGGGTTTGAGCCAATGTGTTTTGAAAAACACAAATGAAGTTTAAAAGATTTTATGTTAAAAAGATTTTATGCAGTTTTCTTTCTTCTATATATAAATGCCTGGTAAAAATTGATGTATTTTGTCATATGCTTGTAATTCCCCAACTCATAATGTCTGAGAGGATGATCCCAATTGGGAAAAGCTGCAGATAGAGAAGTGTGTTATTAGATGAACTCCCCTGTTGCTTGCCACCAGTTGGTATGTTAGGATATAGCATGGAGGCCTCTAAAATTTGAAGTCCTGCAGTCAGAGAAAAGCTGCTATCTTTTTTACTTTAACCACCAGAAAGGAAAGCAGTATGTAAAGGGAAACAGCACACAAATGAAAACTGCCTCCAGCTAGAGTTATCTTTTTGGAGTGTTGCACATGGCTGCTAGCTACGCTTCTTTTGAAGAACTTGCTACTGAGCTCTTATTGAAAATAAATGCCTGATCCATAGAGGCCTGGTAATTGGCAAACTGAATACCCATTTTCAGGTGGATTCTATGACTGATAAGGTGAAAAGCAAAATCATTTAAAAAAAAAAAAAAAGAAGAAGAAAAAAGAACAAAGCAAAACAGAATGCCTTGCTTGTCAAATGGTTTCTGTCCCAGCCATCATCATCTTGGCTTTACATGAAAAAGTGGCAGCTATACCTGTTGCGGAGACACATTATCTCTCACTCACACCTCAAGCAAGATCAAAGCCACTGGCTATTTGGGGCCTTTAATTCACAGAGGTTTCCTGAAGTCGCTGGTCTGTCTCAAGAATGTTTAGCTAAGGTGAAACCCTGTAATATATGCTGTGGCCATTCTAGTCTTCAGTACCAGCTGTGATTTATACCTAGGGGTGGTTATCAGAAACATTCAAGTATTTAAGGAAACACAGCAGATGTATACTCTTTGGGCAGTTCTAGCTATAATGGAAGTGATCAACGACACTATCTTAATCCTGGAAGACATTCAAGTCAAGTCAGGCTCAACTCACTGGTTTGTTACTGATAATGAAATTGCCCTAGACTTCCTCCTTTGCAAGCCAAGATGAAGTCTGTGCAAATAATTAATATATTCTGCTGTACCTGGATTAATGCCTTGAACCAGGTAGAGAGGTCAAGTTGCCTGGCTTTCTAAGGTAGACTCTAATGGTTAATGGTATTTACTTGGCTGATTAATACAGGATCCCTGGGAGGTGTAGCTGAGACCAAGATAAGTCTGTCTTATCATGTTGCTCTGAATTTTGCTGTTAGTAGTCTTATTAAGTGCCGTATAAGACTAACCAAGTAGACTGGTCCTAGCCACTGTCGGTAAGAGTTACCAGAATGGCTGATGGAGTGACATAAGACATACCGTGAGAAAAAAAGGGTGGAACTCAAGGAAAAATACGTTCATGTTTCTTTATGGTCAGGGCTTCCTGAACAAAAATTACTGGCAACCTGGGTTAAAGGATGTTCGAATGGTATGCATACCTTGTGAGTTGGAGACCTCTATAGAGATGTACAGGTTTATCTTTCCTAGAGCCATTTATGTATTTGCATTTCTGTTTTTATTATTTATTTTTTTAATGAATGAATGAATTTATTTATTTCAAATATTCATGAGATATAAAGCTGATTGTCCCCACTCCTGCCCATGATGTGGGGGCCAGATTCATACTGGGGTCATACCCATTACCAGAAATTACTTTTGTACCCTTTGTCCCCTTCCAATTATCCCTCAACCTCCTTCCCCTTCCCCCCTCCCCTCAACTCCAATTTGTAGCCCTAGGAATGTTCCCTCCCTCTGTTGGATCATGGCACTACTGTGGTCTTTCTTTCCTGCCTTCCTTTCTCTCTTAGCTCCCACATATGAGTGAGCACACGAGGTATTTATCCCTCTGTGCTTTGCTTCTTTCACTCAACATAAATTTCTCCAGGTTCATCCATGTTGTTGCAAATGGGAGTATTTCATTCTTTTTAACAGCAGAGTGGTATTCCATAGTATATATATACCACAGTTTCCTTATCCAATCATCTATTAATGGGCATTTATGTTGGTTCCATATCTTGGCTATTGTAAATAGCCAAGAGGTGCAATAAACATGGGAGTGCAGGTATCTCTTCCACATGATGATTTCCATTCCTCTGGATATATACCCAGAAGAGGGATTGCTGAATCATACGGTAGATCTATCTGTAGATGTTTGAGAAACCTCCAAATTGTTGTCCAAAGTGTTTGTACTAGTTTACAGTCCCACCGACAGTGCAGGAGTGTTCCCTTCTCTCCACACCCTCACCAGCATTTGTTATTCACTATCTTTTTGATCATAGCCAGTCTAACTGGAGTGAGGTGGTATCTCAATGTGGTTTTAATTTGCATTTCCCTGAAGACTAGTGAAGTATTTGCATTTCAAAGAGTAATAGACATTTAAAGACCTTCCCCTACTCTCCAGAAAGGATTCCTTTACAGTAAGAAGATAAGAATGTTCTCCTCTCTTGAGGATGGAGGTCAGGGGGAGAAGTTACTTTGCAGCAATTCCAGTTTAAGATCTAAAATTTATAATTTCAAACTTCTGTTGCGTGGACGCTCTCTGTACACGTAGGAAGATCTTCTCTCATCATGCCACCCTAAGAGGCAGAATCAGATATGAGGAACCAGCACGGTTATTTCTGTAAATAATAATAAATCTGATCTATGATCCATAAACATCATGTTTACTTTCAAGATAAAATAAACAAACATAGATATTAAAACTTTCTATTCAGCTATACATTCTTGAACACTAAGTTATCTTTTTATGAGAGGGTCTATGACATACCATCTTAAAATTTCTGACATCTTAACAAAGAAATTTAGAGCACACAGTAAATTTGATTTTTTTGCCCTGACATCTTTCTTACTTGGAGAAATTTTTCCTGGCTAAAAGAGTTGGAAATGAGAAAGTTGTATTTTCCAAGCCAGAAAATAATTGAAATCTTCTTGAAAATGAAGGAGTTAATGATTCATCTCATATTTCTTTTACAATATCTAATGATTTACCACTAAGATAATCCAATTGGTTTTCTCAGCATTCTGCCAAAATTTCTAAGATTCCCTAGTTCATTGAATAGATTTTCAATCTCTCATCAACAAAGGCAACATTCTTTGTATTCTCCACCAATTCATAAATTGAGTCTCTCCTTCTCCAGTCTGCAATAGTAATTTATTCATTATACTTCCAGTCTTTTTCCACCATTCAGTCCCAAAACTAATACTATAATTTTATGTTTCAGGCATGGTAGGATTGCATTTTTAGGTACCAATTTTTCTTTCACTTATCTATTGCTGTGTGCAAACCACCTCAAAACTTAATAATTTAAAATAAATACAAAAATGGGACTACATCAAACTGAAAAGCTTCTGCACAGCAAGGGGCACTGTCAACAAAGTGAAAAGACAAACTACTGAATAGGAGAAAATATTTGCAAAGTACACATCAGACAAGGGGCTAATATCCAAAATACACAAGGAACTGAAACAACTCAACAGCAAAATAAAAACAAAAACAAATAGCCCAATTAAAAAATGAGAAAAGGACATGAACAGACATTTCTCAAAGAAGACATACAAATGGCCAACAGGCACATGCAAAGATGCTCAACATCACTAATCATCAGCGACCTGCAAATTAAAAACCACAATGAGATATCATGGCACTCCAGTTAGAATGGCTACTATCAATAAGACAAAAAATAATAAATGTTAGCAAGGATGCAGAGAAAAAGGAACTGTCCTACATAGCTGATGAGAGTGTAAAATTAGTGCAGTCACTATGGAAAAAAGTATGGAGGTTCCTCAAAGGACTAAAAATAGGTCTACCATACAATCCAACTATCGCACTACTATATATGTACCCAAAGAAAATAAAATCAATATATCAAATAGACACCTGCACTCCCATGCTCATTGCAGCACTATTCCCAATAGCCAAGACAGGCGATGAATGGATAAAAAACTGTGGTGTATATATGCAATAGAGTACTACTCAGCTATTTAAAAAAAAAAAAAAAAGTAATCCTATCATTTGCAGCAACATGAATGGAAATGGAAACCATCATGATAAGGGAAGTATGTCAGGCACAGATATCACTCACATTTGGAATCTAAAAAAAAAAAAAAAGGTCCTCATAGAAGTAGAAAGTAGAATAATAGTTACCACAGGGAGGGAGGGAAAGGGAGGGGGAGAGGGGTAGGAAAAAGAAAAATCGTAGACTAATGGGTACAAATCTATGCTATCTCGCCTAAGCAAATCATTGTGCAGTATATGCATGTATTGAAACAACACACAGTACCCTGCAAATATGTACAAATGTTAAAAAAAATTAATTGAAATCTAATAAATAAATAAATATGTATTATTTCTCACAATTCTGTGGGTTGAATATACTGAGCCTCTGTTTTGTCCCACACAGTGTAGACCAGGATGACATGCCCACTCTGATCCTGAAGAGTAAAATATAGCTTTAACATGCGCAATTTGTTTCTGTACTAATGCCATTTCAAGTAAGGCAGCTTCTAAGGCGCCAAGCAGGTGGGCCCAGGCACACTAAATTCCAGGAAGAAAGGAACCACCACCCAGTTCCAGGGACCAGCTCCTTATCTAGAGGCCGCCTGGCCTGACCACAGGAAAGATAAACGATTGAGAAATATACTGTTCCTTATCGGTGTGCTAGCCTGCTAAAGACTACCCATAAATCTAAAGGTCATCTCAGATAACCCTAAGCAGTATACAACTCATCCTGTTACAGAAGTCTGTCTAAAAACTGTATAAAAAGCGCCTGTGTTAAGGGCTCGGGGTCGCTTTTGTCTTGAATGCTGAGTGACCCCAGCATGCTGGAATAAACTCCTCTTGCTTGATTGCATCGGTCTCTGTCTCATGGTCTTTGTGAGGTGAGCCATTCCGACGTGTGGGGTTTGTGCACGGTGCCCAGATCTTACAATTTGATGTCCTGTTATCTTCCAGAGCTTCTCTCCTCATGGCCTCCTGTTATTTAGTACAGTAGCTTGAGTAGGCTTCTTTCCATGTTGACAACTAGCAGCTAAGGCAATGAAAGTAGAAGCAGCCAGATTTCTGAAGAACCAAGTTTACAACATCAGTTCCTCTGCATTCCTTGGGAGAAAGCAAGCCACCAAGCCAGCCCAAATTCATGGGAAGGGAAACAGACTCCACCCTGTTTGTTGATAGAAGAAGTGACATACATGTACAAGGATGAGAGGGACTGTTGATGGCCAAATTTAGAGACTCTATGATATTATTCAAACTATTCTGCATTTTATTTATTTTTTTCTTTTAAAGAAAATATTTTGGATATTGTTTATTATATTACCTCTAAAGCTGATTTGTGCTTTTTAATGGCTCCATCCATACATTTTTGTGTGTGGCTGATTATGCCAAAATTCAATTAATTAGGTCCTCACTGATCAACATTTTGATTGTTTCCATTTTTGGGCTATTACAAACAATAAAGCAAAGAATATCTTTTTATATGCATTCATGCACAGGAGGAATTTCTGAATCAAAAGATGTAAGCGTTTTTTAATGTTGACAGATATTGTCAAATTACCCTCCCTCCAACAATGCATGAATAATTTATTTTCTTTATACCCTTAACAGCACAGTGTGTCAAGAAATATTGCATTGTTTCTGGTAAAAATACTACAGCAATATAGTTTTAATTTTCATTTCCCTTTTTGTCAGTAAGGTTGGACATTGTCTTCATACGCTTATGAGAAGCTTTACTTTCCTCTTTTTTTGAATGATTTGCTCTTATCTTTCACCAATTTTCACATTGAGCTGTTCATCTTTGCTTTTCTTATTGATTTAGAGTAGCTACATTACCCTTTACATATGTTTGCCTTCAGAAAGTAGCTTTAAAAAAGTATTACCCACAGGTTCAGTAGCAAAGCCAACCTATAAAGATAGTTATTTCCTTAATTAGAAAGTTGACATTTAAACAATATTAACATTCAGGATTTTTACTATATAACATAAAAATAAGTTTTATGTATATTAAGTAGATCTGTCTTTAAAAATAAAAATTATTAAGAATATATCGAGCTGTACTTACTGCAGGATGAGAAATTGAGCTTGTCACATTAGAAAGAATATCTCCTTTTTTTGTGAAAATTTGGAGTCACAAATCTAGTGTTAGAGCTGAAAGAGATAACAATCCTATTTACTTTCTGAATTCGTAAATTCAGTCAGCTGATATTTACATTTAAACATTCAAATTTTCTCAAGCTTCTTTATAGTATATCATCAAGTATTTATTAAATTCCATAGAACTCCAAGGAATATGGATTTACACTACAAGGTAATGGTCCTCAAGAGATAAACTATCTGGCTTAAGAGACCAAACTAACATCCACGTAGCAGATACACACAGATGAAAGTGAAATGTGAAATGTCCTCTTGACAGACCACATGAATACAGCCAATTAAAGTCATAGACTCATTCTAAAAGAAAGAAATTAAATGAAGTTTCAAATTTTGCAATGAGTTTTAAAGCAAACAAGTTGAGGAATACTCTCTATACAATAAGGAACATACTGCTCATTCCATAGCAATCTTCTTTTGCTTAACCTGCAAGCAAAGTATACTGTCATCTCTTAGTGTTTTGGAAAAGATGATATATATATATATTAGCCTACTGGTATTTTCCTGAATGTCCAACACAACAATTAATTTATTATTATTAAGCTTTCACACATTGTACTCATTAAGGCACAGATTTTTTATTCTGTTGTAAAAATAATGTTTAGATATTCACACCACATATTACTTGCTCTTCCATTCTTATAGTATACATATGAAATTCCTTAGATATAAATAACAGACTTTTAGTTTACTAGATGTAAGTTAAAAAGGAGAAATTAAAAGCCATTTGTGCTTAAATAGCTTAGAAAACTAGAAAAGGTGAGAATTTCCTTATATGAGTCATCTATTGCTGCCTGATGTATTTTTCCCAAACTCAGCAATTGAAAACAAAATACTTTCATCATTTCACATAGTTTCAAAGGGTCAGGAAGCTGGAAGCAGCTTTGCTGGGTGATTTGGCTTGGGGTGTGGTGAGACTGCAGTTATGCTGTTGTCCAGGATGGCAGTCATCTCAAGGCTGAACTGAGGCAGGAAAATCCTCCCCCAGCTCACTCATATAGGTTTCAACAGGCCTTAGTTCCTCTCTGGCTGCTGGCTGGGGGACTCAGTCTCTCACCTGATGGATCTCGCCATTAGGCATCTCACACCATAGGAGCTGCCCTCCCCTGGGGCAAGTAGTCCAAGAGCGAGCAAAAGTGACTTCTTATAACCTAGTCTCCAAGTCCCATCCCATTGCTTCTGTCTGATTCTGTTCATTAGAAGTCAGTCAACCCAAGCTCAATGAAAGAGAAGTACACAAAACCATAAATACTATAAAAAGCAAAAATATGTGGGGATTATTGGGAGCCAACTTGGAGGCAAATCAATACATCTTTTAATTGTATAAATAATATCTACAAAATCGTATAGCAAGATCATATTAATTAATAAATGATATGAAGTTTTCCCTCTGATATCAGAAACAGCACAATAATGTTCTCAATCAGCACTTCTGCCCAGTATTGTACTGGAGGTTCTACCCAGTGCAGTCAAGAAAAAAGAAAGTAAAAATAAAAGGCACAAAGATTAAAAGAACAAAATAAAACTGTCATTATATGCAGAAAACAAAACTAGGTCATTTAAAATAATACCAAATACATAAAAATCTAAAACTTAAACTTTAAAAGGATGAGTATTATCACTACAATAAAACATGCAATGTACTATAGAAATAAAGAAAACCTAAATAAATGGAGGAGTATTCTATGTCCATGAATTGCAAAACTTAATATTGTAAAGATATCAATTCTTTCCTAATTGATCTATTTATTCAAAGCAATTTCAATAAAAATATCAGTATAATTTTTTTTTCTTTAGAAATCAAGAAAGTTGATTCTATTATTTAGCATGTGGAAATACAGGTAATCTTGAAGAAAAGAATGTCATTGAAAGTTTCATCTAACTATATCAAGACTTACTTAGCAATATAAATTAGACAATGTTGTATTTGCACAGGGACAAAAAAACAGATTAAGGTCAAGATTAGAGAGCCTAGAAACAGACTTGTATATGTTGTCACCTGATTGATTATAACGGTGTTTTCTGCAGTGCAGTACAATTGTGCTGGGTCAATTCGACATTCATTTGAAAACAAACAAAAACAATCTGACCCCTACCACACAACAAAAGACACATACAAGCTGTTCATATCAGCACTATTTTTAAATAAACAAAAATAAGGCAATATCCATGAATATTAGAATGAATAAGTACAATGTAATATACTGATTAATCAGAATGTTATACCTAGCAATAAATATGAACAAAGTGCAACTACATATGACAAACATGTATTGAGTGAAAGACACCAGAAACAAGAGTATGTACTGCATAATTCCACCTGTGTAAAAATCAAAAATATACCATATTCACCTATGGTGTTAGAAACAGGATTGTGGTTATCTTTGGCCTGTTGGTAGAGAATGAACAGAAGCTCAAAGTGGGCTTCTGGATTTCAAGTAATTTTTGTTTAATTTTACTTTAAAAATCTTAGATGCATATCCCAAAGTATATTTATTCTACACGTTCGATTGATTTATGTTTCTATGTAAGTAGCATTCTTCAATAAAATTGACAAAATAGACTTTTGTAAAGGCTAGAAAAGGAAAAATTATTAACACAAGGAGAATATTATGTTTTAAAGTTCCTATCTTCTGATGCAATCCATGATTTTGGTTTAAATTTTACAAGAAATTTCAATTTAGGAAAATCTAAAACATTTATGGGGTTTTATTGGTTATGTCATCAAGTAAACTTAATAGATGAAAGTAATTGTGAAGTAAATGTGTCATGCAGCTTTAAATGAGCAAAGAGGCAATCCTGAAATAATAAAAATGGGATGACTTCCTGTCATATTCTCATAGTTCTTCTAGACTTTTTTTTTAATCTCACAAAAATCTACAGGCATTTTACAAATTGATTGCTATAATATATGAGGTATTTAGTTTTGAGATTAGCCTATTATAAATTGGTTAATTGGCTTAAGATGGCAAGAGAAAATGTTTAATTTAAGTAGAGGCAGAACTAGAAAAATACATATACAAAAACAACAGTCAAACTTACTTGCACATAGTAGAAGGTCGTATAGTATTTGGAAAGTACGAAGATGTTCCTGCTTTTGTTCAGCATACGGAGGTCTAGCAAAAGATAATGTGAGGGGACACAAAAATTCAGGCAGCAGGTATTCAGTGTTTGGGTCTGGTAAATATCTCTAGCACTTAAGAGGAAAAGTGAGAGTCACACCTAAGAGAGCACTTTAAATGAGTTTAGGCCAAAGAATGTCATAAAAACTAACAGTGACAGGAACAGTAGCAAAGTTCATATTAAACAAAATCTTGTGAGCAAAAAAAGGCTATTTATTTTTTAAAAAAAACAAGAATTAGACTGGTACTGTATCTTGAGAAACAGCTTATCCTAGATGTGGGAGTTATGTGGCTTTGACAATGGAGATACGAAGTATGTAGGTATGGAGCTGAGATGGTGTACAGAGATTTAGGTAGGTCATTACATAGACTAGGGAATGTAACTCCTTGACCAGATGCATTACTCTACAGAGAACATAGTATTCTCTTTCACCCAAATGGAATGTGCCATTTGCAGAGATTGGTTAGTTTACTTTGTAATCTTTCCAAATGGCATTTTTTAAAAAATTTCCTGTATTTCATATCAGAATTGCCTTAATTTAATACTAGTTTATGAACATTATTGACAGTCTACCTCTAAGTGTTTTTCAAAGCTATCAAATTTCATCATACAGTATTAACAAGTTGTTAATAATGTTCAACGAAATGCTGATCATTTTAAAAATAAGAGTTGAGCATCTGATGAGAGAAGATACATATTAGGAGTTTTTAATATTCATAGATACAGAATTAGTAACTAGCTTATATTTTTAATTAGTAATTTTCATCTTTGCCAAGAGAATCACGTTTTTGCCAAAATTTCATGGCTGATGTATTTAAGAATAATTTCAATTAAAATTTTAGTTTTGTGATCAATTATTTTGGCCAAAGAAGCAGAGTAATATTGGTTAACAATTGCTGTAAATCTGAATATTTTCTTCAATGACCTCAAATATAATAAAAAAGTAAGATGCATTCCTTATCCTATCGTCCAAGGCAAAACAGAGCTCACTTGACTGATTTTAAGATTAAATCAGTGTATCTACTTACAAGCAACACTGCCAGAAAATTGATGTGATAATAAATAATGTAGCTCGTACTTGAAGGCCACAGACATTTCCTTTAGCAACATCTTATGGGTACAGTTTTCTCAGTCCCCTAGGGAATGTAATGAGCAAGTTATTGAAGTGAAGAAATGGTGACTTAAAATGGAGATAAAATAGAACAGGTATGGCACACATTTTATCAGTGTCTTCTTTCATTTAAGACCTGAGAATATTTTTATGTGATCTCTGAAATCAGTAATTTTTCTAAATTATGAATATCATAAAAGTACAAGTCACTCCCCAAAGTATAAACACTTTGTATATGTAGAAGTTGAAATGAGGAAAATAATAATAAAGCTCTCTTAGTGACCACACACAATTTATAAAGCGGGAGGAAAGGCTCATATACAATAATTTCTTTAATTATCATATGGCAGACAGAATTCAAAGATAAACTGCAGTGACTTATGCCCATATTCAAGCATAATCCCTTCCCCTAGAGTGTAAATGCTATCTATGAATATAATGAGTACCACTCCTACGATTATGTTACATTATTTTATAGAAGGAATTTTGGAGATGTAATTAAGCTTCCTAATCAGTTGATTTTGAATTAATCAACAGGGAGATTGTCCTGCATGGGGATAATTTATCTGGTGGAGCCTTTAAAAGAGATAAGAATCTGTAACAAACACTCTTTTTGGACTAGGAGAAGCAAACAGCTATGTCATAAAGTGCCTATGGAAGGCCACCTAGTAGAACTTGAGGGTGACTTCTGGGTGAACATAGAAACCCAGTTGACAGCCAGCAGATATCTTAGTCCTATGACCACAAGAAACTGAATTCTGCCAACCACTTAAAGGAGACTGAGAGAGGAAGCAGAGGTCCAGATGAGAACCAAAACCCTAGCCAACACCTTGAGAGGAAACAGAGAACCCACTACACCATGCCCACACTTCTGACCCACAGAAACTGTGAGATAATAAACTTGTGATGCTAAGCTTGGGGTAATTTGTTACACAGCAGCAGAAAACTGGGACCTCACAAAAGCTTTGCAATGCAGGTACTATTCTCATTTAGGATATTTTTTAAAAATGAAGCTCTAAGAGGTTAAGTGAAAGAGCTGAGTTTGGGACAAAGCTCTGTTTGACGCACATACATAAATACATACATCTGCTCTCTCCATAATCACATTATTATTTAACCTGCTCATAAAATTTTATTTCACTCATAAAACATGAACCATCATGTTACTATAATCCTGCAAATTATGAAAGAAAGGAAGTAACAAAAAGATCCCCTGTGTTTTGAAGGATAGGGCTAACCCTAGAAAGACATTTGGAATATGTGATTATTTATGTGATTTGAATTCTGACTTATTTTGATGTTATTGTGTTTTTAAGCTACCATTTATATTCACTTACTATATGCCATGTTGCTAAACATTTTTCAAGCATTATTTCATTTGACATCCATAATACTATGGGATAGCTGTTATCCCAACTTTTCAAGTGTGGAACCTGAGGCACAAATAATTTAAGTCATTTGTTCAAGGGCATATTTCTAGTAAATGGCAAAGTTGCAATTTGAAAGTAGGTTATCTGATTTTAAAACTTGCACTTAATTATTGTATTTTAAGAATTTCATGTTCATCTTGACATTCTCTTATTTCTCCGTTTACCCTCATTTTTTTATCCCCAGCATCTTTCTCCCTCTTGTTCAATTTACATTACTCACATGTTATAACCTTGGCCTAATGCACCAAGCATTCATAGTACAAGTAATGATTGCCTGTTACTACAGGTCATACAATTTTGGCAATGCAATGGATTGAGTAGTAAATAAAATAAAGCCTCTGCTTCAATGAGTTTACCTCTGGGACAAGGGAAAGTTATAAAAAGTAATAAGTAAGGGCCGAGCCCGTGGCGCACTCGGGAGAGTGCAGCACTGGGAGCGCGGCGACACTCCCACCGCGGGTTCGGATCCTATATAGGAATGGCCGGTGCACTCACTGGCTGAGTACCGGTCACAAAAAAAAAAAAGACAAAAAAAAAAAAAAAGTAATAAGTAAATACATGATATATCAATTAGTAATAAACATGATGTAAAGAGTGTGAATAGGGAATAAAGGTAAGAATTGCAATTTTATATAGAATGTAAGAGAAAATTTTCAATGGTAAAGTAATATTTGAACAGACCTGAAAAACTAAAACACAGAAGGACAGAAAATAGCATTTCTGATAAAGTGCAAATGCAAACAAGATTGGAAAATACTGGTGCTGCTCATGTAAACTCAAGGAAGTCAGTGTGGGTGTACTTCAGTGAGCAATGGTGAAGAAACAAGAACTAAAATCAGAAAAGTAGTGAGGGTCCATATATTATAGGACTTGTAGGACATTTTAAGAAAATTGGCTTTTACCTTGAATGAAATGAGATGCCACTGGGGAGACTTGAACATAAAAGTGAGATGGTTTGCTTAGACTTTCAAAGGTTCCCTCTTGATTTAAGGAAAGATTTGATTTGATTTGTTAAGAATGATTTGTAGGAAAGAGAAGTAAAAAACATGTGAGGGAGGTGTCACTTAGGAAGCTATTGTTATAATCCAAACAGGAGATGATGATGGCTCTGGTCAAGATGATGGAGGAAGATGGGTAACAAAGCTTCAGACTCTGGATCTATCTTAAATGTAACATCGACGGTGGACAGAGTGAATGTGGGATATGAGAGAAAGGTGAATCTTGGATGACTCCCAACTGCTTGTTCTGAGTAATTGGAAGGATAAAGAGTCCCTTTGCTGAGGTGTGTAAGGATGTGGAGGGATTGTATTTGGGGGTAGGAAATAAAAAAGTTATTTGGGGACATTTGTTCAGGTAGAGATACCTAGTGGACATCAAAATAGAGATGTCGAGTGGGCAGGTACATATACACCTGAAGTTCAAGGAAGAAGTAGATATGATATGTGAATCACTGGCACAAAGATGGTATTTAAAGCCAAAGGACTAGATGGGAACTTCAAAGGTGTGAATGAAGAGAGATGAGAGGGCATCTGAGGTCTGAGTCCTGAGATGTCAGAGTGATGAAGCAAAGTCAGCAAAGAAAATTAAGGAGCAGCCATATATATGGTAAGAAACAGAGAGAGAGTAGTCTCACAAAAGCCCTGAGATGGAAATGTTTCAAAAAAGGGAGAGATCGATTTTGTCCACAAATGCCGAAAAATCAAGAAAAGGACTAATAATCCACAACTGGATTTATCACCAAGTGTGGCCTTGACAAGAACTGAGAGGTGACTGGAGAGAAACCTGTTAGAGCTCAGTAAGAAAAGGTTGGGGAAGAGTTAGAGAGAGTGAGCTTAGACAACTCTTTCAAGAACTTTTGCTGTTAAGAGAACAGAATTATAAACTAATATCTAGGATAGATGCAAAAAGTTGGTTTTATCATATATTCTTCTAAAAGAAATATTAGGGCTGGCCAGTTAGCTCGGTTGGTTAGAGCACAGTGTTATAACACCAAGGTCAGGGGTTCAGATCTTCATACCGGCCAGCCTCCAAAAAGAACAACAACAACAACAAAAATGGCTACAGACACATGAAAAAAATGCTCAACATCACTAATCATCATGGAAATGCAAATCAAAACCACACTGAGATATCATCTCACCCCAGTTAGACCAGCCATTATCAAAAAGGCAGAGAATAACATGCCGATGAGGATGCGGAGTAAGGGAGCCCTCCTACACTGTCAGTGGAGCTGTAATTAGTACACCCTCTATGGAAAACAATATGAAGTTTCCTCAAACAACTACAGATAGAACCGCCGGATGATCCAGCAATCCCACATCTGGGTATATACCCAAAGGAATGGAAATCATCATGTCGAAGGGACACCTGCACTCCTGTACTTATTGCAGCTCTATTTACAATATCCAAGAGTTGAAGCCAACCTAAATGTCCATCAAAGGATGACTGGATAAGGAAAATGGTTATATATACACAATGGACTACTACCCAGCCATTAAAAAGAATTAAATTCTGCCATTTTCAACAAAATGGATGAACTTAGAGAAAATTATGTTAAGTGAAATAAGCTTGGCACAGAAAGAGCAATACTACATGTCCTCACTCATAAGTGGAAGCTAAATAAATAAATAAAATAAAGAGGAAAAATACAACAATCACAATAATTCCTTGAACTTTCAAAAAGAAAGAACAGAACTGAGGCCACCAGAGGAGGGAAAGGGGGAGGGGGAGGGGGGTTAGTGAGAAATTGGTAATGGGCCACAAAAAATGATTACATTATGTAATGCTGAATATACTAATTATCCTGATTTGAGCATCCCATATTGCACACATGTATTGGTATTCAGTGCTGTACCCCACAGATAGGTACAATCAATTATGTTTCAATAAAAAAAAATATCGGAGTACTTATATGTTGATGGAAATATGCTTCAACTATGCAGAGATAGTATAGGTACAGGACAGATGAACATTGGATTTCATCAGAATTAGCAATTTGCCAAGTATGGGCATAGCCTGAAAAATTAATGTGGGATGAAGAATTGCATGATATTTTGCTGATGATAGACTGTGAATTATAGACAATAAAATTAGAACAAGTTTGAGGATTGGAAACAGGAAGTCCTTAGGGTCGTGATAGGGGCTGCACCAAGCCCTGTGGAGATGACCCTGGTTTCTTGGGCTTCTTGCTCAGACTGATAGAAACAGGAAAGAAGGACATGGCAGAATCATCTGATGGTGGGTCATGCATTTTTTTGTGGTAATTCTATGAGTTTTCAGGGAAGGTGCAGGGTGGTCTTCCAAGGAACGTGCAGAACTCTAGGATACTGTCCTCATCCATGTTAATGGAAGCAGGCAGGCAATAGGCTATCTCTGGCATGCTCTTTATTCTTGTAGATCAAGAAGTGAAGGCCAAGGGAGGAGGCAGAGTTTAACATGGTGACCTGTACTTCTGCATCTTCATCGAGTATAAAGAAAGATATTTTAAAGAAAAGAAGTCAACTACAGGCATGTCAATTTTGACTGGGACTTAATCCTATTCTTCAAATTTTTTTAAAGTTTGCTTGATTCATAATCTTCTTTCATTCATCCATATCCAAACACAATGATTATCTAAAAGTTACAAAGATTTTGACACTGTTAGACTAGTGAAACAGGACCTCTGAGATTGGAAGGTGGAGATAAGAATAAGGTGGGAGGTGAGGACCAGTAAAAATGAACAGCCATGTCTTCCTAAAAAGAAATCATTTCTGTTTTGCTGTTGGGGTGTGTATTAGTACATTTCTGTTGCTTATAACAAAATACATGGAACTGAGTATTTTATAAAGATAACAAAATTTATTGCTTACAGTTTCTGAGGTTGGGAAGTCCAAAGTTCAGGGAACACAGTTGGTGAAAGCCTTGGTAGTGGTGACAGTGACCCCAAGGTCTCACATTGCAAGACGGTGGAAGCAGAGAGAGCAGAGAGAGAGACAGAGAGAGAGACTCTCTTATTCTTTTAAAGCCCTCAGAACCACAGCCCCTGACCATCATTTTTAATCCATTCACTACTGCATGGTGCTACAATCCAATCACCTCTTCAAGGCCCCACCTTTCAATTACTATAATAGGATTTCCCACGCTCTTAACAGTCACAGTGGGGGCTAAGTTTCTAATACATAAAACTTGGGGGGAAAATTCAAGCTTCAGTGAATTTTGGGGGGACATAATTCAATCCACTACAGGGTGTGTTGACAATTACCAACAAAATTACTCTCCTTTGTGCTTTTTACATTTAAAAAACACAGTCCTGTTTTTTATTACTTACATCTCTGAGTTCTGAAGACCCCATTTAAAAATGTTGTTAACTAAACTCTCACAAATACTGATTCAACTCTGCTATCTGATCTCCATGTGTTATCACTTTAAGGTCTAGCATTATTTTGATTCTATTTACCAATCTGCTTGGAATGAAAAGACAAGAAGATTTGCATTGATTATTTTGATTTATTATCTGAGGAAGAGGTGAAGGCTATATGTGAGTCTAACTATTAAGCTCTTTTTTATCTTATACTCCTCTTTTGATTACTAACCTTTAAAAAATAAAGTAGAATTACAATAATGATAATAATAATATACATGCAGTTGCACAAAACACCTGGTTTAAATTGTACAACATATTTATATCTCTACTGCAGTCAAATACATATCTATGTGACTTTTGAAGGAAACACATGAACTCAAATACGAGTATCAAGACATCTGAATTTATGAAAGGTAAAGTTTTCTAAAGCAATCATTCCTTTACATCTTCCTATGAGGCATGATATTGACATTTCAAATATGGTTGTTACCTTTTAACATGGAAAAAAGAGAATTCATTTTAGTATAGAACTGACCTGAAAACTAGAAATTCAGAACAAGCCTTAAATATGCAATACATTTGTGTTATAAACCTGAATGATGCTCTTTAACTGCAAATTCATAAAGAACTGAGCAAAAGCAAATGTCATGAGTCACATCTTTGCCAATGCCTAAAGGCATGACTCTATGTATATCCATATGCATGAACAAAACATTTGATATTTTTAAACGTATGACACTTCATAAACATAGTCTTATGAATTAAAAACTGCAATCTTAGGTACATTACAATTTTATGCAATTAGAAATAGCAAAACATATTAAACAGAGTCTTTAAAATGTACATTCATATGTAGAAGCATAAACTAAGACATCCCACAACAGTACACCATGTGTTTAGAAGAATGCTGTACCTCTTTTCAACCACATTAATCATTTTTAGGTGTATGTTCTCAAAGTATTAACTCAATGAGCTCTTTTCTTCAAATGCTTAAATCTTGTTTGTAGCTTTCTTTCACCATGATAAAGCCACTAATTCATTAGGGTTATACATTCTCAGTCAAAGAGAATTGGGCTTCCATGTCACTTTATTGTATGCATATACCACAATTTGTGTATCCATTCCCTTATTGACGTGCTGTATGAAGTCTGGGTCTATTAGAATAAATCTCCTATGAATATTCTTGCATGAGTTTTTGTTTGTTTGGTTGGTTGGTTGGTTTTTTTTTTCCCTATAGAAATCTGTTTTTATTTCTCTTGGATCAAAATACCTAAAAGTAGAGTTACTCGCTCAAATGGTAAGCTGATTTTTCAAGTGAAATGTCCAAAATTTTTTTCACAGTGGTTTTATCATTTTATCATCAACATATGAGATTTCTATTTGTTCCATATCTTAGCCAACATTTTACGTTTGTCAGTTTTATATTTAAATAGTTTTATTGAGATATTTTATGTATATGTATCATAAAATTCACCCATGTAAAATGTGTGATTCAATGGTTTTTAGTATATTTACAGAGTTGTGCGTAACAGAGAGGAAGAATCCATTCTGGATGTTTTACCTTACACCTTTCTTTCTTTCTTTCTTTCTTTCTTTCTTTCTTTCTTTCTTTCTTTCTTTCTTTCTTTCTTTCTTTCTTTCTTTCTTTCTTTCTTTCTTTCTTTCTTTCTTTCTTTCTTTCTTTCTTTCTTTCTTTCTTTCTTTCTTTCTTTCTTTCTTTCTTTCTTTCTTTCTTTCTTTCTTTCTTTCTTTCTTTCTTTCTTTACTTACTTACTTATTTTTAATTTTATTTTGTCGATATACATTGTGGCTGATTATTGCTCCCCATCACCAAAACCTCCCTCCCTTCTCCCTCCCCCCCTCCCCACCAACAATGTCCTTTCTGTTTGCTTGTCGTATCAACTTCGAGTAATTGTAGTTGTTATATCTTCTTCTCCCCCCCCCCCGGTTTTGTGTGTGTGTGTGTGTGTGTGTGTGTGTGTGTGTGAATTTATTTATTAATTTTTAGCTCCCACCAATAAGTGAGAACATGTGGTATTTCTCTTTCTGTGCCTGACTTGTTTCACTTAATATCAACATCACTCAGCATTCAGGAAATGCAAATCAAAACCACATTGAGATACCATCTAACCCCAGTTAGGATGGCTAAAATCCAAAAGACTCTGAACGATAAATGCTGGCGAGGTTGCGGAAAAAAAGGAACTCTCATACACTGTTGGTGGGACTGCAAAATGGTGCAACCTCTATGGAAAATGGTATGGAGGTTCCTCAAACAATTGCAGATAGATCTAC